>NC_057810.1:415721224-415893246 GCF_018294505.1 Triticum aestivum
TTTTCAGTTTTCTTTTATTTTTGTTTTATAAAATATAAAAGTTGTATCTTAAATAGTAACACTAATTATACCTCTGCCACAAAAAGGTTTAACCCCCAAATAATATAGTTTAGTATTTTATAAAATACCAACACATTTATTTATTTGTTTTACCGACAGTTTTAATTAATTGAATGCATTTAGACATTTTATAAAAATGTGGTTCCTCCACCAACATTACTTATGAATTATTTGTTACATTTAGAACATTTTAGTTTTGACTTTTGAAAACTTTAACTGTTTGACTTTATTTTGAATTTGAATTTGAATCGGTTTCGAACCAATGTGAGTTTAGCAACAGTAATCGTGGTGACGTGGCATCATTAGCAAAGGTTTACTGTAGCTTGATTATCCGGGCGTCACATGCCCCCTGTCTCGTGGACAGCTCGTGGGCCCCCTGGCCTTGATTCTTTTGCCAAAAAATCTTATTAATTCTGAAAAGTGCCTCCGTGGATTTCCAGGACATTCCGAGAACTTTTCTTTTCTACACATAAAACAACATCATGGCAGTTCTGCTGAAAACAGAGTCAGTCCGGGTTAGTTTCATTCAAATCATGCAAGTTAGATTCCAAAACAAGGGCAAAAGTGTTTGGAAAAGTAGATAAGTTGGAGACGTATCAACTCCCCCAAGCTTAAACATTTGCTTGTCCTCAAGCAATTCAGTTGATAAACTGAAAGTGATAAAGAAAAACTTTTACAAACTTTGTTTGCTCTTGTTGTTGTAAACATGAAAAGCCAGCATTCAAGTTTCAGCAAATATTATGAACTAACCATACTAACAATAACACATAGGTCTCACAATTACTCATATAAATAGCATAATCAGCTAGCGAGCCATAATAATAAAACTCGGATGACAACACTTTCTCAAAATAATCATAACATGATATAACAAAATGGTATCTCGCTAGCCCTTTCTGAGACCGCAAAACATAAATGTAGAGCACCTTTAAAGATCAAGGACTGACTAAACATTGTAATTCATGGTAAAAGAGATCCAGTCAAGTCATACCCAATATAAACCAACAATAATGAATGCAAATGACAGTGTGATCTCCAGCGGGTGCTTTTTAATAAGAAGGGATGATGACTCAACATAAAAGTAAATAGATAGGCCCTTCGCAGAGGGAAGCAGGGATTTGTAGAGGTGCCAGAGCTCGATTTTAAAATAGAGATTGAATAACATTTCGAGCGGCATACTTTTGCTGTCAACGCAACAACTATGAGATGGCTGTATCTTCCATACTACATGCATTATAGGCAGTTCCCACATAGAATGGTAAAGGTTATACTCCCCCAACCACCAACAAGCATCAATCCATGGCTTGCTCGAAACAACGAGTGCCTCCAACATACAACAGCCCTGGGGGAGTTTTGTTTAATTATTTTGATTTGCTTTGATCTTTTTGGATCATGGGACTGGGCATCCCACTTACCAGCCCTTTCTCGTGAATGAGGAGCGGAGTCCACTCCTCTTGAGAATAACCCACCTAGCATGGAAGATATAGGCAACCCTAGTTGAAACATGAGCTGCTCGAGCATACAAAACAGAATTTCATTTGAAGGTTTGGAGTTTGGCACATGCAAATTTACTTGGAACGGCAAGTAAATACCGCATATAGGTAGGTATAGTGGACTCATATGGAACAACTTTGGGTTTAAGGAGTTTGGATGCACAAGCAGTATTCCCGCTTAGTACAGGTGAAGGCTAGCAAAAGACTGGGAAGCGACCAACTGACAGAGCGACAACAGTCATAAACATGCATTAAAATTAATTTACACCAAGTACAAGCATGAGTATGATATAATCTACCATGAACATAAGTATCATGAAGGCTATGTTGATTTGATTTAACTGCATGTGTGAACATTTGCCAAGTCGAGTCACTTAATACATTCAAAGGAGGATACCATCCCATCATACCACATCATAATCATTCTAATAGCATGTTGGCACGCAAGGTAAACCATTATAACTCATAGCTAATCAAGCATGGCACAAGCAACTATAATCTCTAAATGTCATTGCAAATATGTTTACTTCATAATAGCTGACTCAGGAACGATGAATCATCATATTTACAAAAACAAGAGAGGTCGAGTTCATACCAGCTTTTCTCATCCCAATAAGTCCATTATATATCATTGTTATTGCCTTTCACTTGCACGACCAAACGATGTGTATAATAATAAGAGTGCACGTGCATTGGACTAAGCCGGAATCTGCAAGCATTCAACTCGAGAGAGAAGACAGTTAATATGGGCTCTAAATTAAATAAACAATCATGCATATAAGAGCCACTAAGCATTTTGAATATGGTCTTCTAGACCACCAAAGGAAAGAAAAGAAAATAAAACTATTTACACGGGAAAGCTCCCAACAAGTAAGAAGAAGAACGATAAATCTTTTCGGGTTTTCATTTTAATTTCTACTACAGGCAAGGAAATTAAACTAACTAAATTTTTTGGTTTTTCTAAAGGTTTATCAAACACATAAGAAGAAAACTAGAAAAAGAAATTTAAACTAGCATGGATAATACAATGAAAGAGTGTGATCACCGACGACTAGTGTGTGAACATGAATGTAAAGTCGGTGAGAAATACGTACTCCCCCAAGCTTAGGCTTTTGGCCTAAGTTGGTTTAATACCAGTAACCGCCTCTACTCTCCCCGGTGTAGTGGGAGGTGTAATAAGGATACCACTGGCTGGTCATCTCCGGATCCCACTGGACAGATGATGCACGATAAGGGTCCAGCTCAGGTTCCGGCTCAGGTTCAGGTTCTGGAGTAAAAGCTTGGGCTAGATGGTTGTTCACCGCTTCCAGCATAACAAGTTGATTGTCTGCAAGCAAGTCAAATAACAAAGGTGCAGGCAAAATAATAAACTCAAAGTGTTTCTTATTGAATCTAAGTCTATACAAGAGCATCTTCTCTTCATTGTCAACAATAAACTTGTGTGCTACCATGCTCTTGTAATATAAAATGTGACGAGGTAATTTTGTCTCCTCCTCCTCATGGTGCCTAATGGGTATCTGAAAATGTTCAGCGAGGCGTGCATCATAGGTTCCTCCAAATATGGGGCCTTTTGTACGATTTAGGGCTAGCCGTTTAGCAACGACGGCACCCATACTAAAAGTATTGTCTCCCAGCAAAGCATGTTGAAGAATAATAATATCTGCAACGCTCAAATTTCCACTATTTCCACGACCAATCAAGCATCTACTAGCAAATATAGCAAAGTAGCGTAAAACAGGGAAGTGTATGCTAGAGACATTTGCCTCAGAGCCCTTCTTTGGCTCTTCTATAGCAATAGTTTTAACGAAGCCATCCACATCTTCACAATGGGGTTCCTCTAATTCCCCCTCATAAGGTATCCTACATACTACGCAAAAATCACGTAAAGACATTTCTCTGAATTCATCATATAAATGAAATGATACTGCAGGCGGTGACTTCATATGACAATAATAAAAGTTTTGCATGAAAGTATTGGTAAGTAAGATATACTGATCGATTCGGTCGTTCATGAAACCGGTGAGGCCTGCAGTCCCGATTAAAGCATAAAAGTCTTCATGAATTCCGGCTTCTTTCAAGAAATCCTCACACGGCCATTCACATGATCGTACTTCCGCTAAGCGAGGAAGATTATACTTGGGTTTTTCCTTCTCTTTGTCTTGTTTTTCCTTAGAGCTTTGGCTAGAAGAGCCTTTAAAGAGCCTCCTTAACATTTTCTGGTTTTTTTTGAAATTTTAGTAACTTCAAAATAAAAGTGAATAAAACTAAAAAAGATTGATCGCAACTACTCCTACAAGTGCCTAGAGCCTATATCATGCATTGGAATTGCTTGGGACCTCAAAAATTTAACATGCAAGCTCAAGAACATGGTCACCTATGCAGCAAAAATTTGCAATGAATAAAGCACTAGAACAAAAACTATTTGGACCAATGGAGGAGTCACATACCAAGCAACAATCTCCCAAAGCAGTTTTGCGAATGGAGCTTTGAGCTAAGAGATCGAAAATCGTAGCAAAACAAGCTAGAACTCGGGCTTGAGCTGGATGGGGATTTTTTTGGGTAGAAGATGAAGTGTGTGGGTGCTGGCATATGTGGAGGGGGGCCACCAGGGGCCCAAAAGACAGGAGGGCGCGCCCTACAGGGGGGCGCCCTCCTCTCTCGTGGCCTGGTGCTTGGCCCTCCTGCAGTGTTTTCAGTGCCTAAAATCCTCAAATATTCCAGAAAAAACATACTAAATTTGTAGGGCATTTGGAGACTTTTATTTTTGGACTATTTCTTAATGCACGGATAATTCAGAAAACAGACGGATAATACTATTTTTGCTTTATTTATTCTAAATAACAGAAAGTAAAAAGAGAGTACAGAAGGTTGTGCCTTCTAGTTTCGTCCATCTCGTGATCATCAAAATGAACTCACTAACAAGGTTGATCAAGTCTTGTTAACGAACTCATTCCGAATAACACGGAACCAGAGAATTTTCGAATAACACTAAGTTACCTCAACGGGGATATGAAAATCCCCAACAATAAGAATATCATACTTTCTCTTGACAGTAGGGAGAGGAAATTCAAAATCTCCAAAAATGATAGTTGGAACTTTTTCAATAGAATTTATGCTATGAACTTGACATTGTTTCCTCGAAAAATGTACCGTATGCTCATTACCATTAACATCAAAAGTGACATTGCCTTTGTTGCAATCAAGAACAGCCCCTGCAGTATTAAGAAAAGGTCTACCAAGGATAATAGACATACTATCGTCCTCAGGAATATCAAGAATAACAAAGTCTGTTAAGATAGTGACATTTGCAACCGCAACAGGCACATCCTCATGAATACCGACAGATATAGCAGTTGATTTATCAGCCATTTGCAAAGATATTTCAGTAGGTGTCAACTTATTCAATTCAAGTCTACGATATAAAGAGAGAGGCCTAACACTAACACCGGCTCCAAGATCACATAATGCAGTTCTAACATAATTTCTTTTAATAGAGCATGGTATAGTTGGTACACCCGGATCCCAAGTTACTTCGGTATTCCACCCTTAAAAGTGTAATTGGCAAGCATGGTGGAAATTTCAGCTTTCGGTATCTTTCTTTTATTTGTGATGATATGCTTCATATACTTAGCACAAGGATTTACTTTAAGCATATCAGTTCAGCGCATACGTAAGAAAATAGGTCTAATCATTTCAGCAAAGCGCTCAAAATCCTCATCATCCTTTGACTTGGATGGTTTAGGAGGAAAGGGCATGGGTTTCTGAACCCATGGTTCTCTTTCTTTACCGTGCTTCCTAGCAACAAAATCTCTCTTATCATAACATTGATTCTTTGATTGTGGGTTATCAAGATCAACAACAGGTTCAATATCTACATCATTGTCTCTGCTAGATTGAGCATCAACATGAACATTATCATTAACATTATCACTAGGTTCATGTTCATCACCTGATTGAGTTTCAACATCAGAAATAGAAATACCATTGGGATTCTCAGGTGTGTCTACAGTAGGTTCACTAGAAGCATGCGAAGTCCTATCATTTTTTCTTTTCTTCTTCTTAGAAGAACTAGGTGCCTCTAAATTATTTCTCTGAGAATCTTGCTCGATTCTCCTAGGGTGGCCTTCAGGATAGAAAGGTTCCTGAGTCATTCTACCAGTTCTAGTAGACACTCTAACAGCAAAGTCATTTTTATTATTTAATTCATCAAGCAATTCATTTTGAGCTTTAAGTACTTGCTCAGCTTGAGTAGCAACCATAGAAGCATATTTGCTAACGCGGTGAAGTTCATCTTTAACTCTAGCCAGATTATCACCTACGCGTCCTATCTCGAAAGCATTATTCTTTAACTCTCTACCAACATAAGCATTAAAACTTTCTTGTCTAGCCATAAAGTCGTCAAATTCATCTAAGCATGGGCTATGAAATTTAGTGGAGGGTATTTCAACTTTATCATATCTATAGAGAGAATTTACCTTTACTACCTGTGTCGGGTTATCAAGACAATGTAGTTCTTCAGGTGGTATATTAAGACCATGTATTTCTTCAATAGGTGGTAAATTCTTAACATCTTCAGCTTTAATACCTTTTTCTTTCATTGATTTCTTTGCCTCTTGCATATCTTCAGGACTAAGAAATAAAACACATCTCTTCTTCGGAGTGGGTTTAGGAATAGGCTCAGGAGTTGGCTCAATTGGTTCAGGAATTACTTCAGGAACTGGCTCAGGAAGAGTCCAATTATTTTCATTAGTCAACATATTATTCAATAGTATTTCAACTTCGTCGATTGTTCTTTCCCTGAAAACACAACCAGCACAACTATCCAAGTAGTCCTTGGAAGCATCGGTTAGTCCATTACAAAAGATATCAAGTATTTCATTTTTCTTAAGAGGATGATCAGGCAAAGCATTAAGTAACTGGAGAAGTCTCCCCCAAGCTTGTGGGAGACTCTCTTCTTTGATTTGCACAAAATTATATATTTCCTGCAAGGCAGTTTATTTCTTATGCGCAGGGAAATATTTAGCAGAGAAGTAATAAATCATATCCTGGGGACTACGCACACAACCAGGAGCAAGAGAATTATACCAAGTCTTAGCATCACCCTTTAATGAGAATGGAAATATCTTAAGGATATATAAATAGCGAGACTTCTCATCTTTAGTAAACAGGGTAGCTATATCATTCAGCTTGGTAAATGTGCCACAACAGTTTCAGATTCAAGGCCATAGAAAGGATCAGATTCAACTAAAGTAATAATATCAGGATCAACAGAGAATTCATAATCCTTATCAATAACACAAATAGGTGAAGTAGCAAAAGCAAGATCAGCTTTCATTCTAGCATTAAGAGACTGCTGCTTCCATTTACCTAATAATTTCTTAAGATCATTTCTATCATTGCAAGCAAGAATTTCCATAGCAGTTGTTTCATGCATAACATAACCTTTAGGAACAACAGGTAATACATAATCATTGGGGGACCTTCATCATCACTATCATCAGTAATAGGATCTTCAGTAATTTCATTCGCCCTAAATCTAGCAAGTTGTTCAACAGGAAAATCGCCTAATGGCAAAGTAGTATCACGCACAGAAGTAGTTTCATCATGCATAGCAGAAGTGGCATCATTAATAACATGTGACATATCAGAATTCATAGCAGTAGTAGGTTTAGGCGTAGCAAGCCTACTGATAACGGAAGGAGAATCTAGTGCAGAGCTAGATGGCAGTTCCTTACCTCCCCTCATAGTTGAGGGCAAAATAGTAGTTCGATCGTCTTTCAAGTTCTTCATAGTGATCAACAGATATAAATCCCAAGTGACTCAGAGAATAGAGCTATGCTCCCCGGCAACGGCGCCAGAAATTAGTCTTGATAACCCACAAGTATAGGGGATCGCAACAGCTTTCGATGGTAGAGTATTCAACCCAAATTTATTGATTCGACACAAGGGGAGCCAAAGAATATTCTTGAGTATTAGCAGTTGAGTTGTCAATTCAACCACACCTGGATAACTTAGTATCTGCAGCAAAGTGTTTAGTAGCAAAAGTGGTATGATAATAAAGGTAACAGTAGCAAAAGTAAAGATAAATGTTTTTGGGTTTTTGTAGTAGTTGTAACAGTAGCAATGGAAAAGTAAATAAGCGAAGAACAATATGTGAAAATATCATAAGCAATGGATCATTGATGGATAATTATGCCAGATGCGATTCCCCATGCAATAGTTATAACATAGGGTGATATAGAACTATCTCCAATTCATCAATGTAATGTAGGCATGTATTCCGTAAATAGTCATACGTGCTTATGGAAAAGAACTTGCATGACATCTTTTGTCCTACCCTCCCGTGGCAGCGGGGTCCTAGCGGAAACTAAGGGATATTAAGGCCTCCTTTTAATAGAGAACCGGAACAAAGCATTAGCACATAGTGAATACATGAACTCCTCAAACTATGGTCATCACCGAGAAGTATCCCGATTATTGTCACTTCGGGGTTGTCGGATCATAACACATAATAGGTGACTATAGACTTGCAAGATAGGATCAAGAACACACCTATATTCATGAAAACATAATAGGTTCAGATCTGAAATCATGGCACTCGGGCCCTAGTGACACGCATTAAGCATAGCAAAGTCATAGCAACATCAATCTTAGAACATAGTGGATACTAGGGATCAAACCCTAACAAAACTAATTTGATTACATGGTAAATCTCATCCAACCCATCACCGTCCAGCAAGCCTACGATGGAATTACTCATGCACGATGGTGAGCAACATGAAATTGGTGATGGAGGTGGTTGGTGATGACGACGACGACGAATACCCCTCTCCGGAGCCCCGAACGGACTCCAGATCAGCCCTCCCAAGAGAGATTAGGGCTTGGCGGCGGCTCCGTGTCATAAAACGCGATGAAACATTCTCCTTGATTTTTTTGCTTCCCGAGACGGTATATATGGAGTTGGAGTTGAGGTCAGAGGAGGTCCAGGGGGCCCACGAGATAGGAAGGCGCGCCCTAGGGGGGCGCCCCCCTGTCTCGTGGACAGCCCGTGGGCCCCCTGGCCTTGATTCTTTCGCCAAAAAATATTATTAATTCTGAAAAGTGCCTCCGTGGATTTCCAGGACATTCCGAGAACTTTTGTTTTCTACACATAAAACAACATCATGGCAGTTCTGCTGAAAACAGCATCAGTCCTGGTTAGTTTCATTCAAATCATGAAAGTTAGAGTCCAAAACAAGGGCAAAAGTGTTTGGAAAAGTAGATACGGTGGAGACGTATCACTTAGTGCAACGATTCCTTCGTGATGTGCCGCATATCGACGCTGTGAAGAGGTCGGCTTGCATAGAGGGTGCACGGATTGCTCTTACCCGTGTTAAAATATATTGGGCAGGGATGGAGGCCACCGCTATTGCAACCCGGGGTCCGGCCGGAGGCCAAGACCCGGCCGAGCACTATTTTGAAGAAGTCCTAGAAGGTGCCAATTTAATAGAGGCTTAGTGCTCGAAGAGTACCATGTTCGAGTGACATGTATCTGAATTGTAAAAACAACGCTATTTTGATTATAAAGGATGTGTTTGTACTTTTGCCCAAAAGTATTATAGTGCCTCCTGTGCGGCCGTTTATGTATGTATATAACCTGAAAATTTGCAGTCGTCGGCTTCAGCCCCCCACGCATGTAATGCGGGGATGTTCGGAAAAGCGTGTAAGCACACTTGATCCAATGTCTTGGTCCATTAAGGAGGTGATAGCGCGGCGGACAAGGCAATCAGACTATATAGCTTTAACACTTTCACTTAGCCATAGGAGTTTGACGGTGGGGCTACTATATAGGCCCTGGTACTTCCGCGTTCATTCGAATTCAGTGCGCGTACATAAATGACCGGGAAACCCGTACTTCGTTAATGCGGAGGAATCGCGAAGATTCCGTTGAGTCAACAAGTGGTTGACCAGTCTCTCGCTTTATCATGACAATCAGTTTTTGGCTTTCTCTACTGAGGTGCTCATCCAGATGAACCAGGGCACAATCGCAGTAGTTCTCCCGGTGCCACCTTAGCCGATAGAGCGGAACGTAAGGTAGCAAAACACGGGAGCTGGGCAAACCCAACTATTGACCAAAGACATGATTCGGAGCTGATGCATATAAGGCCAAACTCGCGATGTCGAACACTCCCTAAGGTATTGGGACTTTAAAACATATACTTGGCTGAGTAACGCCCTCGATAATGAGCCCTGAATTTCCAGATGCATGCATAGGTCTGGCGTGACGAAATACCTATAACGCCAGCATCCCTCTCGGTTGCCTTGAGTGCCCGGAGGGTGTGAAGCAACAAGAGACATTAAAAAGGTTTATAGAGGGTCTTAATCTAAAGAGAAACCTTTGAGCGGGGCCCTGCTGCACGTCAGCGCCTTTATCTCCATTGTGCCGTATCCTGGAAGGGTGTAGCACGATGATCACCTGTAAACAAAAGAAAAAACCCAGGTGAAAGACTTCGTGCGAAAAGTTGGTTATTCTTAATGAACCATGAAAATGTAATCTATTATTGTATTAATAGGGTCAAGCCAAACTATGGGCCTTTTTACATGCGGGCAACCCCTAGCACCATCTATGAGGGTATATCCATAGACCCAAGCTCAGGTTTATCTGGGCTGCTATAACTAGTGGTGCGCCGGACTCGTCTAACTGTGTCCGCGGTCTTGCCGACCAGTCATTTATTATGGTTTGGAGCGGCCGTTCAGTGTTCGGCTGCTAGAGCTGCCACATATTCTTCTGCACGTAAGGAACACTCTGTATTTCCGCTAACTGTAATGACGCCACGTGGACCGGGCATCTTAAGTTTAAGATAAGCCTAGTGCGGTACTACATTGAAACGAGCGAAGGCCGTTCTGTCGAGTAGTGCGTGGTAGCCGCTTCGCAATGGAGCGATGTCAAAGATTAATTCTTCGCTTCGGAAGTACTCAGGAGAACCAAATACAACTTCTAGTACTAGAGAGCCCGTGCAGCGGAACTCTACGTCTGGTATTACTCCTTTAAAGGTAGTATTGCTTTGGCTGGTTCTTGACGAGTCTATCCACATTTTGCGGACAGTGTCCTGATATATCAGATTAAGACTATTGCCGCCGTCCATAAGGACTCGGGTGAGAGGATATCCGTCAATTATTGGGTTGAGCACCAAGGCAGCTGATCCTCCGTGCCGAATACTAGTCGGTGCGATCAAAAGTGATCGGGCAGGCCGACCAAGGGTTTAACTTGGGGGAGATGGGCTCTATAGAGTATATGTCTCGGAGTGCGTGTTTGCGTCTCCTCTTCGGCATGTGAGTTGCATAAATCATGTTCACTGTTTTGGCCTTTGGTGGAAAAAATTTCTGTCCTCAGTGTTCGGCTGGCGAGGTTCATCCTCGTCTTCACTTAGTGTCTCCCTCCCCTTGTGTTCGCCGTTTAGTTTGCTGGCCTGCTTGAAGACCCAGCATTCCCTGTTGGTGTGATTTGCAGGTTTTTCGGGGGTGCCATGAATCTGACATAATCTGTCTAGAATCTTATTTAGGCTGGACGTTCCATCTCTGCTGCCCTTAAATGGCTTTTTTCATTGACCGGGTCGAGAGCCCCTAAATCCGGTGTTGACCGCCGTGTTGTCTAGGCTGTCTTCATTATTTCGGCGCTTGTTTTTATTGCGTCGTGGCTTCCCGTTGCCATTCCTGACTTCGGATGTGCCTGGGTCGCTGGTGCCGTTGCGGGCCGACCAACTATCCTCGCCTGCGTAGAAGCGGGTCATAAGGCTTGTTAGGGCTGCCATTGTCCTCAGCTTTTCTTGGCCGAGGTGTCTGGCAAGCCATTCGTCTCGGATACTGTGCTTGAAAGCCGCTAAGGCTTCGGCATCCGGGAAGTCGACGATTTGATTCTTCTTAGTGAGAAATCTGTTCTAAAGCTTACGGGCTTACTCTCCGGGTTGTTGTATTATGTGACTTAAATTGTCTGCATCCGGAGGTCGGACATAGGTCCCTTGAAAATTGGCCCAGAGAGCATCCTCAAGTTCCTCCCAACTTCCAATTGAGTTTTCGGAGAGGCTTTTCAACCAATGCTGAGATGGTCGTTTCAACTTGAGGGGCAGGTATTTAATGGCGTGGAGATCATCTCCGGGAGCCATGTGGATGTGAAGGATAAATTCCTCAATCCAGACCCCTGGGTCTATCGTTCCGTCGTATGCCTCTATATTCATGGGTTTAAATCCCTCTGGAAATTCATGATCTAGCACCTCATCGGTGAAGCACAGGGGGTGCACGACACCCCTGTATTTGGATGTGTCGTGGCATGATGTCGACGGTTGTTGTGTTCGGTGTTGATTCCGCGCTGGTATCCGATCAATATGATTGTTTTGGTGGCTGTGATCTTGCACCGAAGCATGCTTCCTAGATCCATAGATGGACCTGGCCATACCGGCTTTTTTGTCCAGGAGCTCACATAAATCGCGTGCTGACTTGTGTGCGGCATCATTAGCCGCCCCGTCGCAGCCACGGGGTGGTTGATACGGTGGATCGCCCGTATTCTTTTTCGGCGGGATGGGCTCTATGGCCTCGTCGTCGAATTCGACCAACAGCTTGCGCTTTGGGTAGCTCTTTGTGTGGCGATCGCCATCGTATTTTTCTTCAGGGTCGAGCACTTTGTTCCATCTGCGGTTGAGCGTATCTTGCGCGGCCTTGAGCCTTTGCTTCTGCTTCTTCAAACTTCTCGCTGTGGCGATAAACCTTCTATGGAGGTTCTCTTGTTCCAAGTGTTTTTTCAGGATGATGAGTGCATCGTCGACCGGACTGTTCTCGTCTTCGGAGATAGGTTGATGAGTTTTACCCTCAGCATTGTTGTGATCGAACATTGGTTCTAGACTATGTTCACCGTCCCCTGGCTCATCCTGCTCCATCGCTGGGTCCATGGGGTCGTCGTTTCCTTTGGAGTCGACCGGGGTATTATTCTTTCTTGCGCTGTTATCGCTGTTTTTGCTGAGGCGGGATTTGGAGCGGTGCCTACGTCATTGCTTTGGTTGCTTCTCGAGGGGATTATCCTCCGTTTCATCCTTCCGTTCCTTGCCGTTGTTTTCTTTGGGTGTATCCACCATGTATATATCATATGATGAGGTGGCTGTCCAGCGCCCCATGGGCGGTGGTTCCTGTTCATCTCCAGCATTGTCATCCATACTGTCGATGTCTTCGGAGTCGAAGTCAAGCGTGTTGGTTAAGTCATCGACAGTAGCTATTAAGTGGGTGGTGGATGGGGAACGAATTCCTTTGGCGTCCGCTTCCCACTCGAGCCGGACATAGCTCGGCCAAGAGTCTCCTGACACAGAGAGAGATTTCAATGAATTTAGCACATCGCCCAAGGGTGAGTGCTGAAACATATCAGCGGAGGTAAACTCCATCATCGTGCCCAATCAGAGTCGATAGGCACGGATGCGCGTGGTTCAGAACCTGCGATCAGAGACGAGTCCGAGGGTCCGATGACACAAATTTCTTCGAAGGTGAAGTCTATGTTCGGCTCTAACGCCGAGGAGTGTGCGGCCTCCGTGGCAGGGTCCATCCACCCGTCCTCGGATGGCACGATCTGCTCCAGATTAAAAGCCGGGGCAGCCGTAGGTGCGATCTCCTAAAAACCATCTGATAGCAGATCTAAGTCATGCTCATCGTGACTATTCGGCATACCTGCCATGGGCTCGAATCCATCGAAGATCAAATCTCCGCGGATGTCGGCGCTGCAGTTCGGGCTTCCAAACCTGACCTGATGGCCGAGGCCATAGCTATCGATCTGTTCCAGATGGCCAAGCGAGTTGGCCTGCAGTACGAAGCCGCCGAATACAAAGATTTGTCCGTGGAGCAAAACCTCGCCCTGGATCGCATCGTTGCAGATAATTGAAGGAGCCATCAAGGCTTATCGTGACAACACAGTGGAACTCTCAATGAAAGCACCAATGTCGGTGTCAAAACCGGAGGATCTCGGGTAGGGGGTCCCGAATTGTGCGTCTAAGGCTAATGGTACCAGGAGGCGGGGGACACAATGTTTACCTAGATTTGGGCCCTTGCGATGGAGGTAATACCCTACTTCCTGCTTGATTGATCTTGATGATATAAGTATTACAAGAGTTGATCTACCACGAGATCATAGAGGCTAAACCCTAGAAGCTAGCCTATGATTACGATTGTTGTTGTCCTACGGACTAAACTCTCCGGTTTATATAGACACTAGAGGGGGCTAGGTTTACACAGAATCGGTTATAGAGAAGGAGATCTACATATCCGAATTGCCAAGCTTGCCTTCCACGCAAACGAGAGTACCACCCGAACACGGGACGAAGTCTTCAATCTTGTATCTTCATAGTCCAATAGTACGGCAAAAGTATTTAGTCCGGCTGTCCAAGGACCCCCTAATCCAGGACTCCCTCAACAGCTGAAGGAAATTAGTCCGGCAGTGGATGATGGTGGTCCTTTGGAGCAACTCAAACAGGGGGTCTCTACAGATTCTACTCTGCCATCCTCTCAACAAGATTCGCAAGACAACACAAGGCTGGACAGTCAACATAGCTGTGTAGATGATGAGCACATCTCCCCTACTCCACCATCGCAGGTGCTTGCTCTAATTTGGAACTATTATATATGCTTGCATGTTGCGTATGATGTCTAGCTTGTATTGCTTCTAACTTTGTTGAATTGCATCTGCTTACTTTACACATAATGCTTGTGAATATGACACCTGTTCCTGTTCTAGAACATACGCGTACATGATGAGCACATCTCCCCTACTCCACCATCACAGGTGCTTGCTCTAACTTGGAACTGTTATATGTGGTTGCGTTTTCCATATGATGTCTAGTTTGTATTGCTTCTGATTATGTTGAATTGCATCTGCGTAGCTCACAACTTATACCTGCAATGATCACTTACCCATAAGACACATTTAGCTTGGGACTGTGATGTAGGTTGCATCTTGCATTGTCTTCTAGCTTGTACTGCTTCTAGTTTCTTGAAATGGCACTTACGACGAGACACTTTTTACCTGATAGAGTGATATTGGTTGCATGTTCATATGGTGCCTAGCTTTCATTTCTTCTAATTTTGTTGAAATACCTTCCGCTTACTGTTTTTTCAAACATACTCCATCCTCCTATCGTACATGTGAATATGAAACGCTATCTTTTTTTGTATATACTCCATCCTCCTATCCTGCGCTTGCCTTACATCAAAGTAGTGTTCGTCTGTATCATGCATCAACCAGTTATGCAGACCTAATTTTATCCATCTTCTTGTGGTTTTGACTTCATAAGGCAATATCAGAAAATAGGAAGGAAAAGAGTAAGTTAGGGGATGTTGGTGGTCCTCCACACCAACGCAAAAAGAGACTCTCTAGATTTGCCACTGCTACTGCTAATGAAGTTGAAGTCCCAAGTCGACATGATGAGTTCATCTCCCGTACTCCACCATCGCAGGTGTTTCCTCTAAGTTGACAGTGTGATAATTGGTTTCATGTAGCATATGTTGTCTAGCCTGTATTTCTTCTATTTTGATTAAATTGCACCTGCTGAGTTTATACGCTATACATGTGCATATGACATGGCTTTCTGTGTCTAGAACACACTACATCTATCTATCATACCATGTTCTTACATCAATGTACTTTTGTTGTGTATCCCACATCAGTCACTCATGATTGGACGCTCTTAACATGGCAGTTTGATAGTGGTTGCGTCTTGCATTGATTTCTACATTGTACTGCTTCTAATATTCCGAATTGCCACTTATGACAAGACACTTCTAAGTTGGCAGGGTAATATTGGTTGCATCTTTTATATGGTGTCTAGCTTGGATTACTTCTATTTTCTTGAAAATCCTTCTGCTTAGTTTACACATCGTAGCTGTGAATATGTCATGACATCCTGTTTTTCTTACATATTCCATCCTCATACGGTTGTCTTACATCAAAGTATTGCTTGTCTGTATCATGCATCAATGAGTTCTGAAGAGCGATTTTATTCTTTTGTGTTGTCGGTATGGCTTGACATGGCAAAGTCAAAAAAGAGCAAGGAAAATTATATAGTAGGGAGTGGTGTCACTCGTCGGGTGAAACAGAAAAGGATCTGTTATCGAGATTCTGCTGGTACTTATAGTGCAGTAGAAGGTCCAAGTCCACCGGCTAAATCTACAAACACAGTATCACCTGCTCCACCAGCTGCAGCATCCGCTTCAACTATACCAGCATCTCAATGAGTTACTGTTCGTTTGCTTCAGAATTGGCCAGTTCCCAAGCTGCCTTCACACCTAACACTACTTCCGAAGCAATGCTGACACAACAAGACTTGGCAAGATCAGATGGACCTCATGAGCATCAATACCAAGACGGTACCTAACCGAGTCAAGTTGTAGTTGCATGCTCCTTTATATGTACTCTCATAGTTTGATGTACACTAACACTTTCCATATTCATTGTTGAACTAGAACCACGGTGCAAGCGGAAACAGACATCAGGGATAATACTTGATAGATTAACAAAATCTAAAGGAGGAAGAATGGACATCCAATTTGAGGCAGGTTTAAAAAGGCCACGAGATGCTATAGAGTCAGCTAAGTTAGTATTAGAGGCAGCCGTTGCTGTTAGGTGTTATGCACGCATTCTCCCAACGTGGATCTAGTACAGGAATGACAAAGACAATACCCAGTTGAACACCTTCCTTGACAATTTATCCGTAAGTAATGTTATTCATCACAATTAGTAATATTGTCTTCTTCTGTCCCATACTTTCTAGCTTCCTCCTAATAAGACTCACATTCTTTTTTCAACAGATGAGGTTCAAATTGGATCCGGAAGATGATGCAACTAAACAAGCATGCACTCATGTTTTTCAGTCTGCTCTGTGACAGTATCGGTACCACGTAAGAAAATCTCACTTTGAAGGCAAGGCTAACAATGAAATCGCCCAAACATCTCCAGTGGAATATATTACAGATGAAGACTGGATAGCCCTTGTTAAACATTGGTCTGATCCAAAGTATCAGGTAAGCTATATGTATTTGATCAGACCACATATTGAACTTGTATTTATGTATGTGCCTTACAAGTGTATCTTCTTCTAGGCTAACTGTTTGAAGAACAAAACCAACCGTTCTAAAGTGAAATTCCAACAGACAATGGGATCTCGTAGCTATATTGCACACTGCGAGGCTCTTGTAAATAGCTGCTACTTCCTTCTTTTTTTGTGCCATATTATCGTATCTGTAGTGACTTGTTCCAAATACAGAGGAAAGCCCGTGCGGACCAAAAAGAACCTGAACCGAATGCAGAGCAAATCTTGAAGGATTGCCACACCAGCAAGATGAAGGGCATATGAGCACACCAGTTCAAGCCAATGTTTTAAGTCCTTACTCCTCCTGCCTTTGAACTGATTGGTATTGTGATGTGCTCATTTAATTACTTGGTTTGCAGCCAATGTCAGTTACTCTGTTCACTTTTATACACAGTTGTCATAACGTATCATTTAACCTTACATGGTTTAAAAGAGATGAAGGATATTCTTTTGGTCTTGATCTGTAATCTAGTTCTTATGTTCACGTGCACACACAATGATAAAATGGCCTGTTTGTTTTATATCTGTTTTCGCATGATATGAATGATGTCATACTATGTTCATCCTACTTTAAACCATGTCTCTTTATCCTTAGATGTCAACGAATGTGAGGAAATAGACAATACGGTAGGCATGCTACATGGACATATGTTCCGAAAGTGATTTTATTATGTAGTTGGCCCTACAATACATGCTAATGTATAAACGTGTAACCTACTTTGTTTGTTTTTGTATCATTAGTAACTTATCTAGTACACTAATCTACAAGTTCAAACTTTCACGAAGCTATGGAACAAATGATTGAACAGCCACAACCACCTGAAGGTGACGAGGTTACCACAGGCACAATGTCACCTCTTGCTGCAGTGCGTCAGTATCTCTCCACTAACAGAGCAAAAAGCACCTTCTTGCATAATTCTGGGTTGGTTGTCAAGGTAACCTCGTCCAAATCGCCTACTGAACAAAATCTTCCTGCTAGACAGAGTGATATATCTATGCTCTAGACACAAGTCCAATCCCTAATGGATGTCATTCCGGAAACAAGAATAGTGGTTGACAAATGTCGTCAAGATATGAATGGTTTTGAAACCAGACTATCAGACATTCGCTTCGTTGTTCAAGAGCAATGGCGGAAAAAAGGTGAAGATTGTGCTGCTCCATCAAATTCTACAGCCTGAAACATTAGCACTCAAGTCAAATGATCTGTGCTTCTATACATCTGATGGTGCTTTTATCTGCAAGGACTATAAACTTTATGCCAATGGGCCTTTTGTTGTATGGTTGGAATTTATTTTGTTGTGATACAACATTTATGATGCTGCCATAGGCTGCAGTAATTACGATGCTATTTTTGTATACTGTAGGTTTATCTTAGTAATGTATTCGGCCGAAAGCTTCACAGGAGCCCAACATGCCAACATTCGTCGGGCCCATTCCAATTGGGCTTAAAACGATTACGGGCCAAAATTGGCATGTAGCCCACTAAAAATATTTGGGCCTAAATCAGCATAAGCTTTCATATTTTTCTGGTAGGCCTGTGCCCATAGTGGGCCTTTAACAGGCCTAAACATAATTTGGGCCCTCAGTAAAAATAGGCCATTTACAGGTGTAAATATCTCGAGCCCATAAAAAAATGGGCCTTTAATAGACCGAAAATGAGATTGGGCCCTGATTGTGCCAAATAATCCACTGGTCTTAGCAGGACGAAATGGTGGCCCATTTATGATGCGGATCTTTGACAGGCCGAAATTCGGACGGGCTGTACATGTGCCGACCTAATACACGGGCCTTTAACAGGTCGGAACTTCGGTCGGGCTAGATTATCATCATTTTTATATGGACCGTTAATGGGCCTGATATGATGTTGGGCCACGTATGGCCCATGATTTTCGTCTAGCGTTAACAGGCCGAAAATGACAACAGGTCGAAAGTGGCCCAAATCTATGGGCCTCTAACAGGCCGAATGTCAGACATGGTTGAATATGGCCCAAATCCTTGACGGACGTTTATGGGCCAAAATTTTTGATGGCCTGTAAATGGGCCCAAATGAAGCTGGACCTTTAACAGGCCGGAAATACACCGGGTCGTAATTCGGCCCAAATACTTAGCAGACTGTTAACGGGCCAGAAGTGACCATGGGCCGCGATGATGACAAGTTTAGGATAGTCCGTTGATGGGCCGATTTGACACTAGCCATATGGGCCTTAATAGAGAATGTTGGAACTTTAGCTGGGCCGGCCCATTATGGTTTAGAAAATCTTGTGGGCCTTTAGCTGGGTGGGCCCATTGTGGTCCGCTAAATCTTGTGGGCCTTTAGCTGGGCTGGCCCATTATGTTTTGCAAAATCTTGTGGGCATTCAGCTAGGCCAGCACATTATGGTCCGCTAAATCTTATGGGCCTTCACTTGGGCCAGCCCATTTAAACTTTATGGGCAACTTTTGGGCCCGTCCACGTGTCAACATATCATAGGCCCATCTCGACTGTTGGATGAGTGACATCTGTGCCAATGTGGAGCTGACGCATGGATCCGTCGGCCAATGATAATTTTACACGTGGAAAATCGGCATTGGTCATGGCTATTAGCAGGTTATCGAATCCAAAACCAGACCCAATAGCTTAACGGCGGTTAACGGTGTCCCGTTATGGTGGATGCCACGTGTCGGCCACCCTTGACGAAAGCACTTCTATGACGCGCAATTTATCGTCATGGAAGTGGACACTTCCGTGATGATAATTTTGGTAATGTCATGGAACACTTCTATGACAGCACAGGTATGACTATCTTGATTCTGTCATAAAATCGTCATGGATGTACATGCATGACAACAAACGCGACCTACTATGACAAACACGTATCATCACGGAAGTGTTTTTTTTGTAGTGCATCCTATGTCCATCGAAACCTGGCGCCTGGCCTGGTGGCCAACGACACGGGACGGCCAGGTGGCGACCACGGCGCGGCAATATTAGACGCCTACATGCCCCCATGGTGGACCTACAGTACACGTCAGGAGAAGGACCCAACCAGTTCCCCTCGCCGGGCTGGGTGTTGGGGGCACATTAAGCCGAGGCCCTCCACGAGCCGCCCCGGAGCTTCACCGACATCTTCAACGACAACAGCCACTGGGTACAACCAATATCTCAGGAGCACGATTATGCTAACCATGGACCGCAGATGAACCAAGCCAAGGCGGCAGCCAGGGACCCCAGGGCAATGGACACGCTGCCCGCAGGCGGGGTGCACTAGGGGCTGCGCGGGGGGAGCCCGGAGCCAGTGCCTCCCCCGCGCCGCATGGAGCAAGGTGCTGCACGGAGGTAGGGCCTCTGACGGGGAAGGCGCTGGCGAGCACTTCCCCCTGGCGGAGGGCATGTGGTCGCCGAGGGCACTGCCATTGTCTCCTTGCCCCTTGGTCTCGTCCTGGCTTCTGGACGCCCCAACGGTGGTCCAGGGAGGCGCAGGATGGGCCCCTCGTTAGGCACCATGAAGCAAGACCGGTGCTTGTGAAGGTCTCCGCTCGTGACACTCTCACGTAATAATCAGTGGGGCTGTACACGCCCCGAAGTCTCCTGAGTGACACTCTCGGGCGTCACGAGGGCCCACACCCATGTCCAAGTGGAATGATATTTTCCCCTCTTTCTGTAACCCAACTTGATGTCTTCTGGAATGAGATGTGGAGTTTCTTGCGTTTGTCAAAAACGGGGGGAGTTTTCTTGGCTCGTGGTGATTTATTGCTTTCGGTCTTCATGTTTAAGAGTGAGGCTCACACCTGCCACCCCCTCCCCCCTCCCGCAAGTGCCCTGCGAGTGGGGGCTGGGCGCGCTATGTGCAAGTCGAGTATGCTCGGGCTAGCCTAGGCGATGCCAAGCCCCCCTCCCCCCCGGTTCAAAGATGCAACCTCCTCAGGACCACCCCGCACACACCTTGCTGTAATCTGGCAAACGGCTCCTCGCGAGGCTCTCTTGGGTGGGCCGGCAGGCTCTTCAGGAAGGCCGAAACCTCGCGAGCCCCTGGAGGGCTCACCTCAGGAGGAGGGCGCTTCTACAATGACAGGCCCCCCTCGGGACCCACAAGACCTCGCGAGCCCCTGGAGGGCTCACCTTAGGAGGAGAGCGCTTCTACAACGATAGGGCCCCCTCAGGACCAACAAGACCAGAGATCAATCGTGACAACTACTCCCCTCCCAGGTCCACGGCAACAAGTCACAAGCCCTATTTTAAGGCATATTGTCATTTCATACATTATAAGGGGCTCCCCCTTCAAAAATTGCTTTCACGCCCTGCAGGGCCATGGCCGAAGATTTCTTCCATACAGGTCAGAGGAAAAAAGGGAATACAGGCCTAGCTGGATGCGCTGCTTCCGATGCCATCTTCATCGTCTCCATCCGCGTCACGTGTACTATTGCTGGCATCGTCCTCATCATTGCCATCAGCACCGCTCCCATCAGCCGCAATCATGACCGACTCATCCTCGGGAGCGAACTCTGCGACCAGGTCGTCCACATGGTCGTCCACCCAGCCTGCCTTGGGCCTGGGGGCTATTGTCGGCGTTCTGGGAACAGGGGGGGTACCCAAACTTGCCCGCCTGCGGCCCATGACGTGGCTCTATCGACGTCCTGGTACGACCCACCTTCAGCATCAACAACTCAAGGCCCTCGTGAGGGGCCAAGCCTCGCAAGGTGGGCGACACCAAGACCTCCAGAAGGAGCAGCCTCCTCAAGTTGGCTCCTGAAGAGCGAAGATATCTATCCAAGCCTCACCTCGCGAGGTTCAGGTGACATGAGCTATGACGACCAAGGCCGGGCCGGCCCCAGCGGAAGCAGGATGACAGTTTCCCCTTTGGTGCCAAGGAGGCAAGCACAGGCGCAGAGTCCCGAGGAATCAGCTAAAGGTTTCCATTCTGGTGCAACAAGACCAAGACCGCTAGACGGCAACATGAAGGTCATCGCCGAGCCCTCCGCGGGGTCGCGACCAGAGGCTTTTTGCAGGCAAAGACTACTTTTGTCAGGATAACCTGTACTAGTTGTCTTCCTTTGAATTTGGTCGTTGTGGGAACCCTTCCTGCCTTCATTTTGGGAAGAATACCAAGTGCACTATAAATAGGACCTAGCCACCACCATAGAAGAGACGAAGAAACAAAGAGAGGAACAGAGGAGGAGAGACTGGATTAGATCCATTCCATCCTGACCAGCTCACCAGCTCACTTGAGCACAAGAACACACCTCCTCCCGAGGTTGTTCTCCCACTGTACAAGTTCACCCTTAGCCCCTCGAAGCCAATCCACCACAAAGCAGTAGTAGTGTTTTACACCGCAAGGTGACCCGAACCTGGGTAAACTGCTGTGTCCCGTTTCCTTCCAGTTCATCGAGCTAGGTCGGGAGATTAGCGAGTAGGCAGACTAGGGAGGTTGAGTTCTTCGCATGCACCCGAGAGTTCGAACCTCTCAAGGGTCTGCGGAACCCAAAATCCGACAATTACCAAGCCAAACTAGTCGAAGTCGAGTCTAGAAATGCTTTAGTTATATAAGGGAATTGATTGTGGAAGGGAACGTAAGGCTCTTTTTCTCCATTACCTTATGTCCTTCTAATCTGAGTCACCCTCTTCTCTTCTACGGGGTTAAGAACTAAGCTTCTCATCTTTCTTAGGATCGTTGGTTCAAACCTTAGTTCAATTTCCACTACCTTAGTATGTTGTAGTTGGACTCGGAACCTTGATATGATGTTGTTGAATGGTTATACCATCAATTTGCAAGATGTCTCAAATCTTTTTGTGCATTTGCAGCCTTATGCTATCCGAGTCATCCAAGGTTTCTGAATAGTCAGATGCACTTGCAAATCTTTCCTCCATGTTCCCGATGTCCCTTTGGGCCAGTTTAACCACACTAATCGGTGAGTTGAGGCACTCTATTGCCTCGACATATATGTTGGAGCTATTTATATGACCCTAGGTGTCTTAGGGAATCACCTAGTAATCTAGCCATGTTTTGTGTTCCGAGTGTGATGATTCTGGCCGTCATTCTCAAAAGCATCCCGTGATGCCATTTCGTTAGTAGGCATTCTATTTCTGGGTTCTTGAACCCAAGATTCACTCTACTTACTTCCTGTTGATAGTGTTTGCTCGTTCCTTTAGGATATTAGTAACCTTTGTGATAGTCTTCGAGGTCCGTGGTATATCGTTCTTCCAATACCATGAACCAATATGGCAGAAGTTCTTTTGAACCAAAAGATCACAACCGGAGTGCTCCTGATGAGTTCTCCATTCTACATTGTGAATCTGCCAGTCCTCCTCTGCTGCATGGGTTATCCGGAAGAAATATGTTGAAATTCTTCAACATCCTAATCTATGCATCCACAACTCAGAAAGTTATATGTCCCTTGAGTAGTCCCTCTTTAATTGTATTTTGGCCTTCGTCTATCAGTTGGTAGTCAAGAGTATGTGTGCATTCATCTTCATCGATGCCTTTTACTCCTGTGGTCCGTTAAACCATTCTATTTTAGAATGACTAGGAGAAACAAACTCCAGTACCTCATCCATATCTTGGATTGAGTCAAAGCAGTTGTATTCTGCATATAAGAATGCCAATCTAGCTTCTAACCTGTTCTACCCTAGAGTACTGCCATCTTATGTCAAGAATGTCATGGGTACTGCACTACATGACCTCTTATGAATTCTTGATGCAGTGATACTTCTCGCCATCATCATTTATTCCTTGGTCTCCATGTTGTTGTAACCGGAATACCGACAAGTAAACCGCGATGTGTGAAATGAATACCCCTAGCAACCGTGTTGCTTGGTAGTTTATGGACGATAATCTCATTCCTGGTGTGTTGGTTATTGAATTATCATTCTAAGATCGATCGTGCTACATAGTCCTTATTCCTCATGTACCTTCGACCAACGAGTTAGGATTGTGTCCATTCCTCACTATTTTGATCATATCATCTTGCCCTAAAAAGCAAGATCGCTCCTGTGCTTAATAACATATTGCTGGATCATGATTTTCCGAATATCTTCTCGGAAGTATCACTAGGCTGTCGCCTGACTATTATGTTAAGCTCATGATCAAGTTGGTTTCTTGTAAATCACCCCTTCTCCAAGAATATGTGTTGGATACCCCTGAGCTAGTTGGTTAAGCTAAACAACAACTTGGAGAGTAGGAAGATAAAAGCTTTGCCTAACTTAGTTTGTACTAAAGGGATATCCTTGTGTTTGTTTGTGTGTGTTGAAGAAAGATTATATTTCAATGATTGATCCTCGTGATCAATTGCTGGATCTATTGTCTTGTCCCAACTTTGATTTGAGTGTGGGCCATCATCAAATCAAGTCAGAACCAACGATATTCGTAATGTTGTCTTACTCGTGGTTATTTCCTCGAGCATACACCATTATATCTTTTGGGTCTGACCAACGCTATCACCTTGTTCACATAGTTGTGGAATTCCATCTTCATGGAAGTCTTGATGATTGTTGTTGAGCCCATCAACAACATTTTATCTTCTCCATGATTCGTGTTGAACATCCATCTAGTGTTGGAAACTTTTGTAAGAATTACCTCCATGTAGCATTCCTGAAGTATATGTTTGGTGTATGAAGTGACTTCCTCTAATTCATGTGCATTCGATGCAAGTTCCCGCCGTGAATTCGAGAAAGCTTGTTTTTGCTTCCTTCGGAACCATCCCAAGTCATTCATGCATATGTGAGAAGTATTCTATGGTTTGGAGGCTTGCAACCTTCATTCTATATGTATCCCTAGCATGCCAAGCCACTGATTCATTTGTTCAAGATAAAGGAGTCTGTTAATTCTTTATACTTCCGCATGGAGGCTTCACTATCATTAATTATGGTTCCCAACCAGAACTTGGTAGTGTTTTTGCTGTAAGACTACTATGTGGTCATGCTTGTCTAGGACAGTGTGTTCACATGTGTGTAGCAGAACCGCCTCATGTTTTGGAGCTTGCTATCATCGTTCGTTTCCCGCGAATCTCGCAACCTCATCTCGTCAATTTGTGTTGCAACCTTTCTCTTCAGACATGCTGAGTCTGAAGCATCTTGCCACCACCCACATCTGAATCTCAGGCAGATATGATGGTTGGGACATATCAAAGATTTTGATCTTGGTTTCTCTGTAATCCCAGTAAGTGAATGTAGTGGTCATTTTGTTGAGTCAAGATATCATCCACTCCCCATGAGGATTTGACTTATTCTGGAAATTGATCCTTATGGATCCTTGTGTTCCCAAAGTCTAACCTATACTCGATGGCCATGTTGATGTTTTCAATCATGACCATGTTAACATCAAGGAGAACATTAGAAGCGGAGTGCTAAATGTCTCTCGATCCATCATCTAGATTTTGCCGCTTGGCATTTCTAAGGACAAATTTGAGAATGTGTTGTCTTTTGCATCTGCACTCTCCGTCATTGTTCATCATGGTGCTATGATGTGTTGCCAGGATCCTTGGCACCGATGTTGGGAAAAACCCTGATGAATAAGGAAATGCTCAAGTACTTGAGAGCACACTCAGTCACTAGGTTATGCCTCGGCATCATCTGAAATGTGTTTTCCGTTTGGTGAGTTGTCTTATAACTCTATTTTTCTTTCCAAACTGAGTATGCCATTTCTCCGAACCCCTTCGAACGATCGTTTGTGATTTTCCTTAGGCTGGTTTAGAGAGTTTCAATGATCTATGTATCAAAAGTAATTCTTTTTTCCACTTAAGGGAATAATTCTACGAGTCACCTCCCCCAAGGTGTCCCGTTATGGAATCATGGCAATTATCTCCTTGCTACGTTGAAACCATCCACCATCCTAGTCCAACATGGAATTTTTGCCTACCAAATTGAACCTCCATCATCTGTTTCTTCCATCCCTCTTGATGTGTGTTTTGTGTCTCAACTCAAGAGATGTTTCAATGTCTCACTCCATAAGTTGATCTTGAGCTTTCTTCATCTTTGAGAAAGATCGACTCCTGTTGAGTTTCTTTCTATCGTCACTGTGTTGGACAAAGATCTCGAAAGCAAGGATGTCAAGATCAACATGATGCAATCAATCAATGTTCCTATGAAGTGCAATCTGCATCGTGAAGATTGTGTTGACTTTTTGTCTATCGGCGTTCTGGGAACGGGGGTACCCAGACTTGCCTTCCTGCGGCCTGCATCGTGGCTCAAGGAGTGGCCCAATACGGCCCATCTTCATCAAAAC
This sequence comes from Triticum aestivum, assembly GCF_018294505.1. Taxonomy (NCBI): domain Eukaryota; kingdom Viridiplantae; phylum Streptophyta; class Magnoliopsida; order Poales; family Poaceae; genus Triticum; species Triticum aestivum. The sequence goes on from NC_057810.1 coordinate 415,747,070, forward strand.
ATGCTCAAGACCCTCGCGAGGGGCCAAGCCTCGCGGGGTGGACGACAGGAGGCTTCCTCAGGCACGGCGTCGTCAGGCTGGCTCGCGAGGAGGCGGAGAGATCAAGGCGGGGTACCTTGCGAGGTGCCCATGACGCAAGCCATGACAACCAAGGCCAGGCGGGCGCCGGCCTGTCCAGAGTCCTTGTTTCCTCTTTGGTGCAAAGGGGGCAAGCACAGGCAAGAGTATCAAGCAAAGGCAACCATTTCGGTGCAACAAGACCAAGACCAGCACGACGGCAGAGCAGAGGTCATCGTGGAGCCCAAGCCAGCGTCATCGTCAGGGTCTTTGGCAGGCGAGGACCAACTTTAGTCAGGATCAGTGTACTAAATATTCCCCTTCAAAACGGCCAATTGTTGGCGCCCTTCCCGCTCAATATTTGGGGAGAGGCCCAGGGCCTCCACCTATAAATAGGACTAGCCACCCTCAGGGTAGAGGCATCGGATCTGCATCTGAGACACACACACAGAGAGAGAGGCGACTGAACTCCCCTTAGCAGTTCATCCCCCCAGCCAAGAACAGACCCTCGCGGGGCTGTTCTTCCTTGTACTTTCATCATCAGCCCCTGAGGCAATCAACACACCACACACTGGAGTAGGGTGTTACACCACAATGGTGGCCCGAACTAGTATAAACCTTGTGTCCTCTGTGTTGTTCTTCGTGTAGTTTAGATCCTTGCGAGTTGACGAGACACGAGTAGGCAGTAGGTGTGATCTCTGCGCGCACCCCAGAGTTTGAACCTTGAGGGTCTGCCGGAACCCGAAATCCGACATTTGGCGCGCCAGGTAGGGGTGCGCCGGAATCCGCCTTCCGTCGCCTCGTGTTTCACCGCCCGTCCCATCCATGTCAGACGCTCGTCGCGCCCGCGCTGAGCGCCGGGCCGCTCTCGCCACTCACGTCGCCCAAACGGCCCCCGTCCGCGGGTGGCCCTGTCGTTCCCCGTCACCTGCCGTCAATGCCGCCACCGGCCCGGCGGGGAACAAGCAGCAGGCGTCATCCTTGCATCCTTCGGTGCGGCGAGAAGGCCGCACCGCCAACCCGTCGCTGACTCCGGCTGGCTCCTCGTCCCATGCCCATCGCGCTCCTGTGGACGTGCATGCCGCGCTGCTCCTTGCACGGGAGCTCATGCACTACCGTCCCGTCGATGACCTCTGCGACGAGTTGCTCGCCCGCATCACCGAGCTCGTCACCACCGTTGGGGGCTCCCTTGCGCCATCCCTCTCACTGCACCGCGCCCCGCCCTGCACGGGCGACAATGATCCGGGGGTGCCTCAGCCGCCTCCCCCACAAGAAGGCGCCTTGGCCCCAACGCGCGTGGCCCCTGGGAGGAACCCACTTCGTCCGGCGCCAGCACAACAAGAGAAGAGCTGCCAAGAGATCCCTCATCTCCAAGAAGCTACATGTTTGCTCCCCGCACCGGCCCGACATGAAAGCGCTCCCGCTCCAGCACGCCAAGACCCCGCGTTAATCCATGCGGTAGCGCACGGGGACCCGCAAGATCAAGCTCTCCGTCACCAAAGGGCTCCCGCGGGCACTACAGGCTACCGTGCCTTTTCCGCCGAGCTGCGCAGCATGGCCTGGCCAGGCAAGTTCAAGCCAGACCTGCCCCCATGCTACGATGGCACGGCTGACCCTGCGGAGTTCCTCCAGCTTTACGAGCTGGGCATCGAAGCCGCCAACGGGGACGAGAAGGTCATGGAGAACTGGTTCCCCATGGCGCTCAAGGACGGCGCCCGCACCTGGCTCCTGAACCTGGCTCCTGGCACGATATCCTCCTGGGACGAGATGCGCACCCGATTCATCGCCAACTTCCAAGGCACCCGTGATCGACCCCCAGCCATGAGCGACTTGCGCCGCATCAAGCAGCAACCGGGAGAGGCCCTGCAGAAGTTCATCCAGCGCTTCAATAGCGCTCGCCTTAAGATCCCTAAGGTGTCTGAGGAAGCCATCATCTCGGCCTTCTCTGACGGCATGCGTGACGTCAAGATGAAGGAGGAGCTTGCGATCCATGAGGACATGTGCACCTCCCTGGAGCTATTCAACCTGGCGACCAAGTGCGCTAGGGCTGAGGAAGGGCGCCTTTCCCTCTCGAGCTGCTAGCTACTGACCCAGAGGAGAAAAAGCCCAAGGCCAAGGACGTGAAGCGCAAGGGGGCTGCCGTGCTTGCGGCAGAGCCGGACACCAAGTGAGGCAGGGATCAGCCTGAGTCATCCAAGGGCAGCCGGTACTGTGTGTACCACGACCGCCACACCCACAACACCAACGAATGCCAAGAGCTCAGGGCCGTGCGGGACGTGCGTGCCAGCCGACGCCCCGAGCGCAGCGACAGGGGCTATGGCCGAGGAGGAGGAAGAGGTGGAGGATGCTGGGAAGACCGTGGCCCTCGCCAAGGGTGGCGTGACCGACCTCGCGAGGACCGCTGGCAGGACCAGCCTTGTGAGGGAGGTTGGAGGGACCCACCTCGCGAGGGGGGTCAGAGGGATCAGCCTCGCGAGGATCGCCCACAGGGCAATGCAGGCCTCCCTCCTCTGCCACCACAGCCAAGGAGGAATGAAGACCATCATCAGGACGAGGGGGCTGGAGGTTTCCAGGAGCCACGCGCAATCGCTTGTATCTAGGGCGGCGCTCAAGCCCCGGCCTCTCAGCGCATCTTCAAGAAGTTTGCTCGCGAAGTGAATGCAGTCCTTCCCAAGCTTGAGGCCACACGCCCTCTTAGGTGGTCAGCGTGCGCTATCACGTTCAGCTCAGCGGATCAGCTCAAGTGCGCGGCCACACCCGGAGTCCTCCCGATGCTTTGTTCCCCAATCATCAGCAATGTGCAAGTCACCAAGACCCTCATCGATGGCGGAGCATGGCTCAATGTCCTATCCGTCGAGACGTTCAACAATCTCCAAGTGCCCTACAATCAGCTGCAGCCAACCAAGCCTTTCTCAGGAGTCACTGGTGGTTCCACAGTTCCGATAGGGCAGGTCCGCCTTCCCGTCACCTTTGGGAAGCGCGACAACTACCGCACCGAGCTCATCGACTTCGACGTCGCTCACATTCGCCTGCCGTACAATGCCATCCTCGGGTACCCAGCCCTATCCAAGTTCATGGCCGTGACCCATCATGGCTGCAATGTCCTCAAAATGCCAGGAAGCAGTGGAGTCATCACTATGCCTTGTGAAGAGAGAGACGCTGTGTGTTCTCTGGAACGTGCTTTCCAAGCCGCATCAATTGAAGACCCAGATCACAGGAACGGGAGGCTTCCCGAGGCTGCTCCTAAGAAGAAGAAGACATCGCCTGGCCCGACCCCTCGGGAGGAAGGCCCCTCAGGGTCCGCGCCTGTTCAGGGGGCACCTCCTTCTGTCGCATAGGAAGGCGCGCCCAGCGGCCTCCTCGAGCAAGGCTCGGGGGCTCTCTCCTGGAGGGCCATCGACTTTGCTAGGATCATGAGGGAGGCAGTCGGGCACCACTTGGAGGCGTGCTTCAACGCACGTTTCCCTTAGGAGGAAGCAAAGCAAGGAGGGCCAAACCCTCGGGAGTTCGTCAGCAAGAGCATTCAGGAGCTGCAGGAGTCAAGAGTCATGAGTGGCAGCCGCCGCTTACCCGCCGTAGCCTCCCATACCGGCGAGGATGGTGGGCTGCGCATCTGCGTTGACATACCAGGACTCAACCGATCCGCCTCTCAGGAGCACCTCTGGCCCTCACGCATGGGACGCTACGAAGGTCCACCCCATAGCTACGTTCTCATGCCTTACGGCCTGCCGAACACGGCTGCTGTGCGTCAGCGCCTGATGAGGAGCATCTTGGAATCTCAAGCGGTCAAGCACTCCGCAGTCCTGGCGGAGATGGAGATGGTCCGCGAGGAGCCGCCAGCTCCTCCAGAGCCTCCCGAGGCCCCTGGGCCATGGGGCTCGTGAAGATCGTCTCCCGCAGCGCACGCCATCCGCTACTTCAGCATCCCATCATCTTCAGCGTCATCAGGTGACATCCTTCGAGTTTCGTTTTCAGCTGGGAGCGCCCCCCAGCGCTGCATCATTCCCAGGCCGCGTGGGTCCGTCCCTGCGGCATGTATCCCTTTAGTTCCTGTTTTCAGTTTACTTTATCAGGGGCGCCCCTCGGGCTGCATTTTCCCCAAGCCACCCAGGCCAGACCCAGTGGCACGTATTCCTCTCGCGTTTATTCAATTCGTGTGTTTGACCCATCATGATCGTTATTTGATGTTGTCCGCAGAACCCTTCTTCCTTCATGTCGGCTGCTTCCATGTTAAAGGGGGGTACCTCAGCATCGCGACTCATGGGCTCTTACTGGCTCTCCAGCCCTCACCCTGTGGCCTTGTCCACGGCATCGTGACTTGGCATACCAGCGACGGCTGAGCCCGCTCGAGGACCGGGACCCGAGGACGTAGAGCGCCGACATCTAACCAAATCTGCAGGAACACATCACAAGTAAAGGCCCAGAGCCAGGCGCAACCCGCCTTGAGGTAGGGCCCCATGAGTCCCGCGCTGGCTCATGGGTGCCCAGATACACCTCGCCAGGCCCTACCGTGCCAGCCACGTGTCAGGGAGGGGCTGTACACGCCCCCGGGGCTCCTCCCGAAGGGAAGCCCCCTCCACGCACCAGTGGAAGCACCATGCTCCGCACTGGCTGACGACACTACCGAGGAGCGGCTATGCCTGTACACGTACGGAAGCGCTATGCTTCACGCTGGTGATAAAAAACTGAGGGTGGCCCCCGGCCGCATCAACCTCAGGGAGCCCAGAGCTTAGTGTCCGGCCCCATTGTAACGCCTCCTCTCGAGAGCGCCGCGCGAGGGGGCTGGGCACGAGGGCTAGGCCTGGGTCACGCCCAGGCGCACGCCACCCAGCCAGGCCCCTCGGTCCTGGTTCATCGCACGCCTCTCCCCGAGTGGAGCCAAGGTACGAATGCCGTTTGAACATCAAGGGGGACTCCTAAGCATCACGACTCAGGAGCCTAACTAGTCACGTAGCCCCTCACCCCTTAGTTCCGAAAGGCTAACAGCGGTTGAGGTATGCGCGGGGCCGGGCTCTGCCGACGTAGAACAGTAAATTTGCTCATACATATCACCTCCCTGCTTGTTGTTCGTGCATCAAGGGGGACTCCTGAGCATCGCGACTCAGGAGCCTAACTTGTCATGTAGCCCCTCACTCCTTGGTCCCGTCCTGGTTTCTGGTCGGGGCTAACGGCGGTTGAGGTATGCGCGGGGCCGGGCTCTGCTGACGTAGAAGACAAGCAAGTAGGAAGGAAAAGCGCAAATATCAAGGAATTCAAAAGCAAATATTACAGTCCATAGAGTGCTTTGACAACGCCAAACACAAGTTTAAACGCCTCCATGAGGCATGATGCATGTTGCAGGAGCTAAAAGCAGGACGGGAGCCGCGAAGGGGTCACTTTCTGGTGGTGCCATCGTTGGTGACGGAGCTGCACTGGGTGGCTTCGCCTTATGGAGCCACAGGACCGGCAGCGCCTCGCTTTGGCTTGGTGCTGAAGGCCCGGAACTTCGCCAGCAGAGCCTCCGCTCGACCCTTCACAGCCCCAGCAGCGACAGCGGCAAGCTCGCTGCTCACGGGCTCCAGCAGGCTATCAAGGTCAACGTCGGGGTCACGAAGGTAGACGTGGGTGAAGATGCGCGTCAGCGCTGCAGAAGAAAGGACACGTGCCTCAGCCTCAACCGTGGGGCCAAGGCCGAGGGCGACATCTTCGAGGGCGCGGACCAGGAAGGGAAGCAGCTTGGCGGGGCCCTCCTCGGCGCGAGCCAGGTGCGAGCCTTCACCTCCAGATTCGCGAAGGCCACGCGGTCCTCGGCGAGGACCCGCGCCTTGCCGTCCAGCTCGATCCTCTTCGCCTCCAACGCCTACTCTAGCGCACCCAAGCGGCCTTGGCAGTCATCAAGCTTGGCATCCCGGTCCTTGGCGGCAGCCTTGCGAGCCTTCATGTCTTCCTCCTTCTCCTGGTGGACATGGGCCTCCTTGGCAAGCTGGTCGCGCAGGCCTTGCAGCTCGCTCTCCATCACCTCGCAACGACCCCTGACATCTGCAACCTCACCCAAGGCGGCATCGTGAGCGGCCTTCGCCTCAAGGATGGCCTACTTCTCCTTGTCGCAAGCTGTCGCGGCCTGAGCTAGCGCCGCTCAGACTGAAGCATCAGAGTGGACCCAACCAGAGGCCAGCTCCAGGCGCCCGGCCACCAAGCGAGGGTCGGGGCCCAGAAGATCTTTCCACAGCCGGTCCAGCTCAGCAGCAGCATGATCCAAGACAGTAGAAGGAGTCGGAGAGATGGCAGTTGGTGGAGTAGGAGGAGAAGACGGCATCGTAATCATAGCACCATTTGTCAGGACCTTCTGCGCCCCGATGACTGCGGCGGTGGCGTCTGGCAAGGACATCACGGGAATCGCTTGGGCCATGGGGGCTGAGCTCACCCCAGCTAGCCCCACCAGGCCTCGCGAGGATGACCGGGTAGGAGAAGCCCACGTCTTGTCGCCCCCTTCTCCCTCGGATGGAGGTGCTGCCACGGACGAAACCTCAGGAGCCCCCTTCAGCTTTTTTGTTGCAGGCACCGGCCTGGCCAAGGAACATGGACGTCAAGCCTCAACAACGAAGCAAGAAGAAAAACGAGAATCAAGCACTTACTGGTCATCACTCGCGGGCTCAAGCAACCTCCGACCGAACTTGAAGCCCGAGAGCCAGCTGCTGGGATCAACCTCGAGAGGCTCGGGAGCAGGAGGCACGTCTGCAGATCGCCTCGGAGCCGGAGCAGACCCGCGGGGAACCAGCCCCGTCTTGTCCTTCTTCAGGATTAGGGGAAAGCTCTTGCCACCTCGCTCGTCGCCATCCTCGTCATCATCCGGCATGAGGCGGAGAGCGCGAGACCTGCACCGAGGGAGGGGTGCCCTCGACTCCCCGTCGGTCGCCTCGGAATCGGGCTCCTCTTCCTGCTCCTCCTCCTCCTCCTCTCTGCTGGAGTCGCCAGAGGACACGTTCACCATCGCCAGGGCTGCCAGGTCCTCGGGAACATCCGCGGGCACAGGTCCGTCCCCGTCGAAAGCAGGCATGGAGTTCACCACCTGCTCCCAGTCCTCCCAAAGGAACAGGGGCACAGGAGCACCCTCCAGTCTCGCCACGTCACCCCAACCAAGGATTGGAGGACCACAGCCAGATCTTCATCTACCAGGACTTCGGGGTTCGGGCGAAGGGCGGCGTCGGTCCCCTCGAGCCTCCATAGTGGGAGCGAGTATTCCCGAAGCGGAGCCACCCGGTGCTCCAGGAACTCCCTCAGGAGCGATGCCCCGGTCAGCTTCGCCGTCGCCATGTTGCCCGGCCATAGGTACGCGTCCATCCTCTCCAGCATTGGCTTCGCGCAGGGGTCGACGAGCTCCGCGCGGGACCAAGCATCAACAGACTTGGGCTGCTCCATGGGCAGAATCAGCCGAGGATGGATGCGCCCAGCATCCACCATGACCCACTTGCTCCTGAAGCCTTCAATCCTCTTCCCGGGCTTCGAGATGGCATTGGAGCTGCCATACGCGTCGAAGCTCGCGCACGCGGTGATGGGGCCGCGAGACACCCGGAGGTAGAAGTAATGGTGCAGCAAGGCCACCCAGGGCCTTACCCCGACATGAGCCTCGTAGTAGTAGGCGAAAATCGCCAGGAGAAGAACATAGTTGGGATGAAGATGCAGAGCTAGCATGCTGTAAGGTGGAGAACAAAGAGGACGAACTCGGAAAAGGGACGCACCAGACCGGCAGCGATGGCGCTCACGAAGAGCGGGTAGAAGGTGCTTCCTTCGTCCTCAGGAAGGGCGGAACCGAGCTTAAGCACGGCCGCCCTGTCGATGCCTTGAGCCGCCATCATCTGGCGCGTCAGGGCAAGGTTCTTCCCCGACACATTCGGAGGGTCCAGAGCGGGCAAGTACCACGCTCCGGCCGGAGTCTGGCGAGGCACCATGCCTTGCTAGGATGCAGAGTTGGAGTGGATCTGAGGATTTCGGAAGCAAGAAGGGTAGGAGTGAGAAAGGGGATCTGGGCAATGACTAGAGAAGGTAAATAAGGAAGCCTAGATGGGTGCCGCTCTTTTGTCAATTCGTGCGGTTGCCGAGGCACCGTGGGGAGCCAGGACACCCACGTCCAATCAACCACCACGCGGCACCCAAGGCCGCAGGCTACTGGGACCCATGGCGCTTCGCACTTGCCCCTTCGCTTCTCTGCTAACCCAAGTCCAAGCGCGCCTTGGGCCCGGGGGCTACTGTCGGTGTTCTGGGAACGGGGGTACCCAGACTGGCCTGCCTGCGGCCTGTGGCGTGGCTCAAGGAGTGGCCCAGTATGGCCCATCTTCATCAACACATGTTCAAGACCCTCGCGAGGGGCCAAACCTCACGGGGCAGATGACAGGAGGCTTCCTCGGGCACGGCCTGCGCAGAGTCCTTGTTTCCTATTTGGTGCAAAGGGGGCAAGAGCACGCAAGAGTATCAAGAAAAGGCAACCATTTCGGTGCAACAAGACCAAGACCAGCAGGACGGCAGCGCGGAGGTCATTGTGGAGACCGAGCCAGCGTCATCGTCAGGGTCTTTGGCAGGCGAGGAACAACTTTAGTCAGGATCAGTGTACTAGATATTCCCCTTCAAAACAGCCAATTGTTGGCGCCCTTCCTGCTCAATATTTGGGGAGAGGCCCAGGGCCTCCACCTATAAATAGGACTAGCCACCCTCAGGGTAGAGGCATCGGATCCGCATATGAGACACACACAGAGAGAGAGGGGACTAAACTCCCCTTAGCAGTTCATCGCCCCAGCCAAGAACAGACCCTCGCGAGGCTGTTCTTCCTTGTACTCTTCATCATCAGCCCCTGAGGCAATCCACACACCACACACTGGAGTAGGGTGTTACACCACAATGGTGGCCCGAACCAGTATAAACCTTGTGTCCTCTATGTTGTTCTTCCTGTAATTTAGATCCTTGCGAGTCGATGAGACACGGGTAGGCAGTAGGTGTGATCTCCGCGCGCACCCCAGAGTTCGAACCTTGAGGGTGTGCCGGAACCCGAAATCCGACATTGTCCCCTCTGTCTTCTTACCTCACATCTTGAATCTCGGGACGAGATTTTTGTTTAGTGGGGGTTAGTTGTCACAACCCTAGCTCAGCCCCTGTTTTCTTTGCTTGATCATCATGTCATCATGTTTAAAATTCAAATGAATTTGTAATGGGGACTGTTAAACCCTAGAAGCAAATGAAATTCAACTAGGGTCAGAATAAAATCTTTTCAATGAACCCAAAATGCCCTTCATAAATGTTCATCATTGTTTAATTCATCTAGAACCTCTGCCAAAAATGGTGCACACTTCTCTAGGACACTGTGGATTTTTTAATTAAATAATAAGTATTTGAATTTGGACATTTAAATTCTATAAAATGTTTTAAATGTCCAAATAATCTTGAAGCATTTGAGATCTGTTGGAAATAATTCTAAAGTGCCCACAAATATTTCCAGGATTTTATGAAATGATTTAGTATTTTTAGTAAATCCAAAACTACAACAGAAAAAGAAAAACAGAAAAGAATTAGAAAGAGAGAGAGAGAGAGAGAGAGAGAAGCCTACCTGGGCCAGTCACCTAGCCGGCCCAGCCTACCTGGCCATTGCCAGTCGTCCCCCACCTCTGCCAGTAGGCAGAGGTAGGGACAACGCACGAGCGCGCGCGGGCGCCACGCCACCAAGCTACCTGCCTGTGTTTAAGGATAGCGCGACGCCGTGAACCACCTCCTCGATGTTGTCCCAATCCGTCTAGCTCGCTCACTCCTCCACCTGCTCTCCCCCTCGCCTGTTCTTCGCCTGGCCGAGCCGCCATGAACACGTGGCCACCATTCCTATAGACCACACCTCCCCCTCGACCGCTCAACGCATCTGAAAGAACCGCCGTGACGCCCCCGTCCTTCCTACCGAGCCACGCGAGCCGGGAAGCTCATCATCGCTTCCACACCATCGTCGTCAACCTCGGGCACCGCCGATCGTCAACTCCGATTCACCATCTTCAGCGCCTCTTTGAGCCCACTGGCCTGCTCTGCGAGTCCGCCATGAGCACCTCGTTGTTTCCCCTCTCTTCTCCCCCTCGATTACATGTCGTAGCCAACGCTACCATCAAGCCCGAGAGAACTCTGCCGCCGGCCATAGCAAGCGTAGCTTGCTTCCGAGCACACCACTAACCTCAGCACGCTCCCAGGAGACGAACTCGACTAACCGCAGCCCCCTGGTGTGCACCGTAGCATCGTTTCCATCAACTTCGATCTCCGGCTGCTGCCAAACCTCGTCACCGGCCACTTTCCGGCCACCCTAGCTCCAGCCGCCACCACCGCTGGACGCGCCGCTCTGCCAGCTCCTCGTAGATGCTCTCTCCGTGTTGAACCGTCGACCGTAGTGCAAGTCCGCCGAGCTTCGACCGCGGGTTTGGTCGTCGCCAGCCGAGTTATGGCGAGTGCCAATTTGGCACTGTCATTAGGCGCTAACCCCGCTGTTTAAACCTCCACAGCCACTGACAGCGGGCCCTACCCCTGGTCAAACCCCAGTCAGCGCTGGGTTTGACCGGGATTAGTTCATGTGTCACTCACGTGTGGATCCCACACGTCAGGTTTGACCTGGGTCAACCTAGTTGACCTGCTGACGCAGTGTTGTCGTCATGCTGACGCAATAAATGCTTTCTGGCATTTTTATTAATCCACGAAATTCCAAAAATTAGTAAAAACTTCTAAAAATCATAGAAATTCAACCGTACCTCAGAATGAAATAATTTATGTATGAAAAATTATCAGAAAAATCCAATCTATCCATTGGTACTTGTTTAATGCATGACAAAGAAACTTAACCTTGCTATATAGATCAAAACATGATAATGCACTTTGTAAATTCATAACTTGAGTTTGAGTTGAACCCTTGGTTCAAAAATAAGCTCAAACCCTTTTGGTTTTAGTTGCATTATGTCACAGCCCTACAATAATGCTTGTAATTAGTGGCATTGCATCCATGCATCATGTCTAAATTCAGAAAGTTGAACTGAGGAAATTTGAAAGCCCCAAATATTCAATTAAAATAAGGAAAAATAACCCTAGAAAATGCATCCAATGTTTCCAAAATGGTCTTCAATGATGTTTGATAATTTTGGGAAGGGTTTGTATCCAAACCAAAAATATTGAACATTTTTAGAGGAATTATTTTGGCCATTTGCATTTTAATCAATAAGTATTTGAGTTGGATTTAATTCTTCTATAAAAGAATTGCAAGTCCGACAATTCTGAAAAATTGGTGAGTGGCTCTTAGTATATTTTATCTAGCCACATAATAATTTTCAGAAGCAAAAAAATAGTTTGGTTTGAAAACCAAATTAAGAGAAAATGCAGAAAAAGAAAAACAAACAATTTTTTTATAAAAAGCAGAAACCCACTTGGGCCACCTACCTGACCTGACCTGGCGGCCCAGCTAACCGGCCCAGCCCACCATCGCAGCCCACTCTGTCATCTTCCTCCCCGCGCCAATACGCACGGAGCGTGGTCGCCGCGTGTGCGCCAGCTCCTGCTTCCACCCCGACACCACAGCTCTTCTGAACCCGCCATGGAGACGCCTGAGACAATCTCCCATGTTCCCCTCGCGTCTCTCTCTTTCCCCTCCCCTGCTCCCTGCCCTCTCTCTGTTCGTGGGTGCCCGAGAATGCCGACGAGCACCGCCGCATCCACCGCCTCCTCCTCGCTTTTTCTACCAGTCCAGATGCCCCGTCGTACTGCTCTTCGTCTCCTTGTTGACGCACGCAACGCCAGGAGCAGCAGAGCGCCGCCCCCGTCATCTTCATCGCCGCCTCTGCTTCATCATCGTCATCGTCGATTCACCGACAACAGCGCTTCCCCGACCTCGCTGTTGTCGTAGAGAGACTCGTTGTGAGCCTCCGTGTAGAACCCCTCTTTTCCCCTCGCGTTTGCGAGCTCTAGGCCATAGCTCCGTCGGGGCCGAACTCTGGCCACTGCGGACCTTGTCGCCGTTGTGGCCACAAGCGCTGCATCTCCTAGCCAAGCATGCGCTTGTGCTTAGGGCACTCCAAGGGAGCCTTCCAGCCCCTCAGTCAGCCCCCTAGCGCTCCGTAGCCTCGCTCCGCCGAAACCCGTAGCTCCGGCCAGCGCCCAAGTGGTAACCACCGTCGACCCCGGCCTCCCTGTGCCCAGCTGTGTTTGCCCCTAGATGCACGGGAGCACGGGCTCCCTCCTGGTGCCCTCAGTGCGCCCAGCCATGGCCTGTAGCGCTGCCCTGACCAACTCCGGCGAGTTCCCACCGCTGCTGACGTGGCGCCGGTTAATTAGCCCTAATAACCCCGCTAACCACCCCCAGGGCCACTGCCATGTTGGCCCCAGTGCCTGTTTAGGTTATTTTAATTTCCTGCTTAGATTAGATTATTACCAAGCGGGACCCATGCGTCAGAATTTACCCTGCTGACGTGGCTGCTGACTTGACCCCACCTGGCTGTGACCCAGACAACACTATGTCACTGACCAGTGGACCCAACTGGTCAGGTTTGAACTGGGCCGGGTCAGTTGACCTGCTGACGTCACCCTGACGCAATGCTGACGTAGTTAATAATTTTCTGGATTAAAAATAATCCAGAAAATTCTAGAAAATGTTATAAACTTCAAAAATTCATAGAAAATAATCTATAATTCCAAATGAAATAATTCATATATGAAAAATGATCATAAAATTCCAGTCTATCCATTTGTGCCATTTTCATGCATGTTTGAAAAACTTAAAGCTGCTGTATACAACAATTTGAATAAATGGCATTTGAAATGCCTTATGTGGAGTTTGAATTTGAACCTCGGTTCAAACCAACTCCATTTAAATCGTTGCTAGTTGCATTAGTTCAAACCATAACATATTGCCATGTCACATTCATGCATCATATTGTTGCATCACATTGATTGTATTCTCCCTTGTTTGTCGGTGTTTGTTCCCTCCCGCTAGACGTGGTTCCGATGATGAGTTCGATGACACCGACGAAGAGCTATACTATCTTCAGAAGTGCCAGGCAAGCAAAAACCCCTTGGTCATTCCGATACAATCTCACTCTCTCGCTTCTGCTCTCTTTTACTGCATTAGGACAACAACAAAACATTTGTTACATGTTGCAGTAGTTGAACCCCTCTCCTCTACATGACCTGTCATTGCCACAGTAAATAGATGAAACCCACTAGCATGAGTAGGAGTTGTTTGAGCCCTAATGTGCCTACTCATTCCTGCTTGTTTGACATGCCCGCTACTGCTTAGAGTTGAGTCAGGTATGATTCATCGGGGATGAATTGGAGTGTTGTGAACATGTCCTACTGTTGAGAGCTAAGTGTATGAACACGATTTGGTAAAGGTAGCGGTGAGAGGCCATGTAGGAGTACATGGTGGGTTGTCTCATTGAAACCGTCCTCAGGAATTGAGTTCTGTGTTTGTGATCCATGAACAACTACAACCACACATTGGGCTCCGGGCACTCCATGCTCTCTCGACTTAGTAATCAACTTGATCTCTGTCTAGGAGTTGCAACTAGTTTCTAGTGTTTGTAGGTAGTTGTCGGTGTCAAAACCGGCGGATCTCGGGTAGGGGGTCCCGAACTGTGCGTCTAGGCGGATGGTAACAGGAGACGAGGGACACGATGTTTTACCCAGGTTCGGGCCCTCTTGATGGAGGTAAAACCCTACGTCCTGCTTGATTGATATTGATATTGTGGATGTTTACAAGAGTGGATCTACCACGAGATCAAGGAGGTTAAACCCTAGAAGCTAGCCTATGGTATGATTGTAATGGTTGTTGTTGTTGTCCTACGGACTAGAGCCATCCGGTTTATATAGACACCGGAGAGGGCTAGGGTTACATAGAGTCGGTTACAATGGTAGGAGATCTACATATCCGTATCGCCAAGCTTGCCTTCCACGCCAAGGAAACTCCCATCCGGACACGGACGAAGTCTTCAATCTTGTATCTTCATAGTCTTGGAGGCCGGTCGATGATGATAGTCCAGCCGGTGATAGTTCGGCTGATGATGGTAGTCCGACTATCCGGACACCCCCTAATCCAGGACTCCCTCAATAGCCCCTGAACCACCTTTAATGACGATAAGTCCGGCGCGTATATTGCTTGGCATTGCAAGGCGGGTTCCTCCTCCGAATGATAGAAGATTGTGAACACCAGGATAGTGTCCGGCTCTGCAAAATAAATTCCACATTCCACCGTAGAGAGAATAATATATACACAAGTTCCATCTGCTGACGTTTTTTTGCGGCATGACGTCACGCCACTACCAAGCCATTACTTGAATCGTTTTTTACTCCACCACCTCAGCGCATTTAGTGAAGCGGTTTCCTTGGCACGTCTTGTCGAAGCAGAGATCGTGTTCCCCCTTAATCCGGGATTCTCATCAATACGGACGTGGGTAACCCAACCGCGCCCGTCGCCCCGCCCCCTCTATCGAAGGCGAGTCCCAAACGGTCACGGAGACGGCTCTTGGTATTCTCCCTCTTTATAACGGGACCAAGGCCCGTTTCTTTTCTTCAATCCTCCATCGAATCCTCTCCCCGCTCCAAGTTCCAGCACCTAGAGCTCCAGATTCGAGCGCTTCGGACCTTCAATGATGTCCGGTTCTGACCTCCAGGGCCGGTGGATGCCCTCCTCCGTCACGGAGGAGGACGTGCTAAAGCTGCGGGAGGCCAAGTACCTGGCTTATGAGATTTCGCACAGGTTGCCTGCCGAAGGGTAGGCCATCCCCACCCCCGAGCCCGGCGAGTATGTCATTTTTGTATCCCACCTCCGTCGGGGTTTATGCTTCCCGATGGATCCTTCTGTGAGAGGGCTCATGTTTTACTATGGGCTGGAATTCCACGATTTGGCTCCGGAGTCCATCCTCCATATTTCCGCATTTATTGTTGTCTGCGAAGCCTTCCTCCGCGTCACCCCTCACTTCGGCCTGTGGCTGAAGACCTTCAATGTGGCGCCGAAGATGATCGGGGGGCGTCAAGCGGAGTGTGGCGGGGCGGCCATAAGTAGGAGGGACGATGCCCCGTGGCCCGCTGGCTCTTTCCATGAGGAGCTCGGCCTGTGGCAGCAAGAGTGGTTCTATATTACCGTTCCGAGGGGCCGCAGACAAAAGCCACCTCCCTTATTCCGCCCGGGACCTCCACGACGGTTGATGTCGTGGGTCAACCAAGGGCTCAACTGGGGGCCGTCAAAGGACGTGCCCCTACTGCAGGGCCGGATTCGAGATCTCCAAACGAGGGAGGTTGATATGGTGGTGGTAATGCAGGTTATGCTGATTAGGCGTCTCCCGCCCTGCAAACGCCGCCCCCTCCGGCTGTGGGAGTTCAATCCGGAGGGCCCACGGATTCTTCAACACTTCATGGGTATGACACCCCTGGAGATGTACAAATTATTCTTCGGATCGCAAGAGGCACATCCAGAATTGACCGAGGATGCTGCCCTAAGCTGCAATCGCCCGGATACTCAAGTAAGTAGTTCCAAGTCCGGACATAACGTTTGTTTGCCTTTCGATAATTTGCCTTATGACCAACTTCCTTCTAAACAGGAGTGGATAGCGGAAGCAAAATTGATATGGTGTCCGGCCCCCCTCCCCGAGACCGCGCCGGATTCCGTGCTGGTTCGGATGCTTGAGGTTGCGCCTCCAGAGGAAGGCGAAGGGGAAAACAGGAAAGCTACTGCCTCGCCTAAGGAGGCTCTTGAAAGAGGGGGGTTCGAGAATCCCTCCCTCCAAGGGCAGAAGAGGACTTCCCCTGAGGACCCGGGGGCAAACGCCCCTAAACGGGGGAAGAAATCTTCACCGAAGGGTCCTGCGTCCGGGGAGGCCCCGGACGCACAATCTCCCTTAAAGAATCAGCCCTCCAATGAGTCGTAAATAGAAAGAAAGGAGTTTTATAATAAGGGACATCCCTGTTTGTGCTTCTGAGGATAACTAAAGTTTTTACCTTGTAGTTCGGATCTCCGTCCTTCGCAAATGAGCTCGTCTTTGGGGGACCTTCGTCCGGAGATGTTGGAGAGCGAGACGCCTCCGTCCGGGGCGCCGTCGGATAGGGCGGACGAGACTAAAGTGTCGTCACGGAGGGAGCCCCCTGGTTTGGCAAAGCCGGATAGTTCGGCGCCAACTGGTGTACGGCTGAAGGGTCTGCTTGAGAAGGTGTCTATCTCAGAAGATCATCACGCATTGATGAGCATGGTGATTGAAAGGGTTTCGTCCGCCGAAGGCGGGTTGCATAATGTCGTCAGGCGTTTGCTGGCGGGTTTTGAGGTGCGTAAAAATGACACACCTTTTAACAGTTTAGCATATAGAATGCGCCCTGTATAGATAGTAGCCCCTGAGACTCGGTAGGTTGTCGAAATCGACAGCGTGCCGAGGATCAAAATCGCAGGTTTAAATTCCATCGTGCCGATGCAGGTGGCGGGTCGTCCGGAGGCCAGCCGGACTGATGGAGTTGCTGAACTAAAGCGGCAACTCGCTGTTGCGGATGCGGACATCATGCTGGTCAACAGGCGACTTGATGAGTCGCAAGGTAAGTGTTTCTGTGCGGTCACGAGGTAAGGGAGCCAAAGCCAGCTCCTTACAACATGTGTGTGAAATGCAGATAGTGCCGCTGCTGTGGAGAGCCTTCGGGCCGAACTTGCTCAAGCCAAGGAGCAGGCCAGAAGGAGTAATGCGGCGGCCTCGAGGGCGGCCGAGGAGTTAGCGGCCGAAAGGGCCGCACACTGCGGGAGCAGGGAAGAGATGACCGAAATGGCCGTGAAGTTAAAAGATGCTACCGACCGCAATGAGGCTCTTGGGAAGGAGCGCCTAGCGGGGCAAGAAGACCTGGAGAAGGCCAACGCCGAAGCCAAGGATGCCCGCTCTGCAATGCGGGCTATAAAGGAAGAGCTGTGCCGGGCCGGAGAAATTGTAGCTGGCAAGCCTTTTCTGCTGTGCCGAAGGTTTACGGATCTAAAGTATACTCAGCTGGGCCAACTGTGGGGTCCAGAGGACCCTTACATGGACTTAGCAGCGAGTGCGGCGGATGCCGTTGTGCATTTTCGAAGCCAGAAGGATCACAAGACGAAAGAGCTGTTTTGGTCTCAATTCCATAGTCCGGAGTGCTCACTTCCGCTGACCGACCGTTTGGCCGAGTGGGCTGAGCTAAATAGGTTGTCCGGGCTTGCTATGACGGATATAGTGACCCATGTCTGGCCGGATAGGCCCAAGCCGAAGAGTTACTTTGGCTTATTGCAGCAATTTCTTGGGGCGGTGCCGCATGTCAAGGCGATGAAGCGGTCGGCCTGCATAGAGGGTGCGCGGATGGCACTCGCCCATGTGAAGACACATTGGACAGAGATGGATGTCACCGCTGTTGCGACCCCGGGTTTGGACGATAGCCTGTTACCCGTCGAGCACTATTTTGGCGAAGCGCTGCGTGGTGCTCGTGTAATAGAGTCGCGGTGCTCAAAAAATGTTACGTTCGAATGAACGTTTTTATGATGTAAAACAATATTTATGACGTAAGCACCTTTTATACTTGTGCGTTCAACTAATAGAATATCTCCTATGCGGCCGTTCATGTATACGTGTGTATAACCTGAAAGATGGCAGTCGTCGGCTTCAGCCCCCACGCACAAGGTGCGGGGGTGTTCGCAAAAAATAGCGTGTTTTCACATTTAATCCGACGTCTCGGTCCTGTAAAGAAGGTGGTAGCGTAGCAAACGAGGCAACCGGACTATAATGCTTTATCACTTTCACTTAGCCATGGAGTTCGAGGGTGGGGCTACGACATAGCCCCTGGGGGCACCGCGCTCTCCGAATTTGGGGCGCGTATGTGCCTGACCGGGAAACGGCCCTTCGTCAAAGCGGAGGAATTCTAAACATTCCCATGGTCGATCGAGTGGTTGACCAGTCTCTCGTTGTATCATGACAGTCAGTTTTCAGCTTTCTCTACTGAGGTGCTCGCCCAGCCGAACTGGGGCACAATCGCAGTAGTTCTCCTGGTGCCACGTTAGCCGGTGATACGGAACGTAAGGTAGCAAAATACAGCAGCCGGGCAAACCCAACATTTGACCAAAGACATGATTCGGAGCTGATGCATATAAGGCCTAACTCGAGACGCCGAACACTCTCGAAGGTGTTCGGTCTTTATGATAGTGGGCAAAACAATGCCCTAAGCCCCTTGTGTCCAGGTACGGGCAAGTTCTTCTGGCACGGCTGATGCCAAAACGCCAGTCTCCACTCCGGTTATAATGAGAAACCAGGGGTTTATAGCAACAAGAGACAGTAAGAAAGGTTTACGTAGGGTCTTAGTCTGAAAAGAGTCCTTGCAACGGGTCCCTACTGCACATCTGCTCCTGTGTCTCCGTTGTTCCGTATCCTGGACGGGTGTGCACGCTGTTCATCTGTAAAAAGAGAGGAACTTAGTTTGAAAAGAAATCGTGTGAGAAAGTGCATAAAAAATTGAAATATAGATTAATAAAGTTGAGCCTATGCTAGCTCATTATGGCTTATATGTACAAACCCTTATGAAGGGGTGTGCGGCTAGGTAGCCCCTAGCTTATTTATTCCGGACTCGTCCAGTCGTGTCCGGGGTCTCAGGTGACCTTTTAATGAAATGATGCCACGTGGACCGGGCATTTTAAGCGTAAGAGACGCGTAATGTGGTATTGCATTGAAGCGGACGAAAGCTTCCCGTCCCAGTGATGCTTAATAGCTACTTTTAAATGGGGCGACATGAAAGGTTAGCTTTTCTCGTCGGAAGTTGTCAGGTGACCCGAACACAACTTCTAGTAATAATGAAATTGTGCATCTGGCGTAAGGGCCTAGCGCCACTCCTTTGAAGGAAGTGCGTCTATGCCGAATTGTAGTAGGGTCTATCCCAACTTGCGGATTGTGTCCGGATATAGCAGGTTTAAGTCACTTCCGCCGTCCATCAGAACTTGCGTGAATTGCGGTCCGTCTATTATGGGATCCAGTATCAGGGCAGTCTATCCTGCATTCCGGATACTTCTGGACTAATCCAAGTGGTCGAAAGTGATTGGTTTTGACATCCAATCTCGGTGTTCCGCTGGGGTGGACCGTGCGACACTTGTCTTAGTGAGTGCCGTGTTGGTTTTCCGTACTATCACATGAAGTGAGTTTACTGTTTTGACTTCTTGTGGGGAAGTCTTTTGACTTCCAGTGCTCTGCTGGTGGGGTTCGTCATCGTCCTCGCTTGGCGCATCGAGCACCTTGTGTCCGGCGTTGAGTCTGCCGGACTGTTTAAAAACCCAACAATTTCGGTTGGTATGGTTTGCAGGCCTTCCGGAGGTACTGTGGATTTGACATATCCGATCTAAGATTTTGTTTAAATTTGATAGCTCGTCGCTGTTGTCCTTAGGAGGCAGCGTTTTATTGTTTGGCCGCGAGCTTTTGAATCCAGCGTTGACCGCCGTGCCCTTTGGGCTTTTTTCTTTATTCCGGTGCTGATCTTTCCTGCGCCGTGATTTTCTGTTTCCATCTCTGATCTCAGATGTACTCGGGTTGCTGGTGCTGCATCTTGCTAGCCAACTGTCTTCTCCCGCGCAAAAGTGCGTCATGAGGCTTGTTAGCGCGGCCATTGTTCTAGGCTTCTCTTGGCCGAGGTGTCTGGCGAGCCATTCGTCTCGGACGTTGTGTTTAAAGGCTGCTAAGGCTTCCACGTCCGGAAAGTCGACTATTTGGTTCTTTTTGGTAAGGAACCTGTTCCAGAATTTGCACGCTGACTCTCCGAGCTGTTGGGTTATATGACTCAGATCGTCTGCATCTGGAGGGCGGACATAAGTCCCTTGAAAATTTGCTCTAAACGCGTCCTCAAGCTCTTCCCAACTTCCAACAGTGTTTTCTGGGAGGCTTTTGAGCCAATGCCGAGCTGGCCCTTTGAGCTTGAGGGGTAGGTATTTTATGGCGTGGAGATCATCTCCTCTAGCCATGTGTATGTGAAGTATGTAATCTTCTATCTAGACTCCGGGGTCTGTTGTGCCATCGTATGCCTCTATGTTTATGGGTTTGAACCCTCCTGGGAATTCATGATCCAGCACCTCATCGGTAAAACATAGCGGGTGTGCGGCGCCCCTGTATTTGGGTGTGCCGCTGTCTTCGAACACTTGTCGTGTTGTGTTACTTCCTGGGGCCCTCTTTTTTGGCCCGTAGATGGACCTAGTTGGGCCGTCCGTTTTCCCAGGGTCATAAGTCGGCTTGTGTGCGGCGCCGCTTGTCGCTTTTGGCCTGTCATCTGGCCGTCTATCCGTCCAGGCGGCCTCTTTATTTTGTGACTGTGAGGGCTCTATGGCTTCCTCGTCAAATTCTGGCAGCAACTTGCGCTTCAGGTAGCTCTTTGTTTGATGGCCATTGCCATATTTGTCTGCGGTCTTGAGTACTTTGCTCCACTTTATTCTGAGTATGTCTTCCGCTGTTTTGAGCTTCCGTTTTTCCTTCTTCAAACTTCTTGCAGTGGCGACGAGTCTTTTGTGTAGGTTCTTATGCTCTGGTGTTGTGTCCGGACTGTTGATTGCTCTGTGAAGGGGTTGATTATCCGGCTTGTCCTGTTCGTCGTCCGCTGGTTTGCCCTGCTCTATCGCTGGGTCATTAGGAATGCTGCTTTGATCGAGGCGGGACTTAGGGCGGCGTCTACGTCACCGTTTTGGTTGTTTATCAGCGGGATTATCCTCTGCCGTGTCCCGTTGTTCCTCGTTATCGCTTCCCTTTGGGGTGTCCACCATATGTATGTCATGTGACGAGGTGGCCTTCCAGTGCCCTGTAGGCGCTGGTTCTTGATTTTCTCCGGCATCGTCGTCCATACCGTTGATGTCTTCGGAGTCGTAGTTTAGCACGTCGGTTAGATCGTCGACGGTGGCTACGAAGTGGGTGGTGGGTGGGCTCTGAATTTCTTCATTGTCTGCGTCCCGACCATCCTGGCCGTAGTTCGGCCAGGGCTCTCCGGATAGTGAGAGATGCTTCAGCGAATTTAAGATACTGCCGAAGGGTGAGTGCTGAAAGGTGTCCGCAGCGGTGAATTCCATGATCGGCGCCCAGTCGGATTCGACTAGCAGGGGCGCGGGAGGTTCGGAGTCCGGCACCTCGGAGTCATGAGCTTTATGCGGGACAAGGTAAGTGTTCGGCTCTATCGCCATAGAAGTTGCAGCTCCCGAGGCGGTGTCCAGCCATCCGTCCTCGATCTGAGCAATCGGCTCCGGACTATGGGTCGGAGCGGATTCGTGTGCGGCCTCCAAGGCGTAGTCCGGCGGCAGAGTTAGGTCGTGCCCATCGTGACAGCGCGGCACGCTCGGCTGTGGCTCAGATCCATCGAAGATCAAGTCCCCGCGGATATCGGCCGTGAAGTTTAGTCTTCCAAACCTGACCTGATGGCCAGGGGTGTAGCTTTCGATCTGCTCCAGATGGCCAAGTGAGTTGGCCCGCAGTGCGAAGCCGCCGAATACGAAGATCTGTCCGGGGAGAAAAGTCTCACCCAGGACTGCGTCGTTGTCGATCAAAGAGGCCATCAAGCCTATCGGTGACAACACAGAGGAACTCTCAATGAAAGCACCAATGTCGGTGTCAAAACCGGCGGATCTCGGGTAGGGGGTCCCGAACTGTGTGTCTAGGCGGATGGTAACAGGAGACGAGGGACACGATGTTTTACCCAGGTTCAGGCCCTCTTGATGGAGGTAAAACCCTATGTCCTGCTTGATTGATACTGATATTGTGGATGTTTACAAGAGTGGATCTACCACGAGATCAAGGAGGCTAAACCCTAGAAGGTAGCCTATGGTATGATTGTAATGGTTGTTGTTGTTGTCCTACGGACTAGAGCCATCCGGTTTATATAGACACCGGAGAGGGCTAGGGTTACATAGAGTCGGCTACAATGGTAGGAGATCTACATATCCGTATCGCCAAGCTTGCCTTCCACGCCAAGGAAAGTCCCATCCGGACACGGGACGAAGTCTTCAATCTTGTATCTTCATAGTCTTGGAGTCCGGACGATGATGATAGTCCGGCCGGTGATAGTTCGGCTGATGATGGTAGTCCGGCTATCCGGACACCCCCTAATCCAGGATTCCCTCAGTAGTGCTAGTAGTCTACCACGTGGCACCCGGTACAGGTGGGCTTGGGATAGACTAGGTGCAGTGGCATGGTGTACCAAGTGGCACCCAGATGGTGGGCTTGGGAACCCTGCTCACATCGTTTGGGGCCGTGAGCGACACCCCGCCCGGATCTCCTTGCGGATGGAACCCGAATAGGCGATAAATCTGGACTAGAGACTTGTGTGGTTAGTCAGGTCGTGGCCGGCACCCTTGCCAGGCTTCCGCTTGAAGGTTTCCGAGATACATGACGTTTACATGGCAGTAAGTGGCGAGAGCGTATGTGAAGAAGTACACCCCTGCAGGGTTAATATGATCTATTTGAATAGCCGCGTCCATGGTAAAGGACCTCTGGGTTGCCTATACAGTTCATAGACAAGTGAGAGTGGATACTCTAAAATGCGCAAGATAAGCGTGAGTGCTATGGATGGTGTTCCCGTAGGGAGACGGGAGCAGATCCATAGTGGTGTATTGATATGGTGAATATGTGGACTCGTGTGCGCCACCTCAAAAGAGTTACTTGCAGTCCTAGTTCAGGATAGCCAACGAGTCAAAGCTGGCTTGCTGAAGTTAAACTCCACCACCCCCTTTGTTGATAATGATGCATATGTAATTAGTTCTGATGTAGTCTTGGTGGGTACATTTGTCCTCACGTTTGCTTAATTTATGTTCTTGCAGAGAGACATCAGTCTCGCTAGTAGTTCCGCATGGACTTCGACATTTAGCTTGTTACCTCAGCTACGATCTTGTGCCCTCGGCAGGATCCTATAGATAGTCAGGCTTCTCAGCCCCTTTTCAATTGTAGTTGTCTGTACTCAGACATGTTATGCTTATGTTGTTTGTATGCTCTGAATGTTAGGTCATGAGACCCATGTTTGTAATACTTGGCTCCTCGGAGCCTAATGAATAAATACTCTGTCGGCATTCTGGGAACGGGGGTCCGGAGACTTGCCTTCCTGCGGCCTGCGGCGTGGCTGAAGTGGTGGCCCAGTACGACCCATCTTCGTCAACTCAAGCTCAAGGCCCTCACAAGGGGCCAAGCCTCGCGGGGTGGATGATGCCAGGCTTCCTCAGGAAGGGCCTCACCAGGCAGGCTCGTGAGGAGGCGGAGAGATCAAGGTCGGGGTACCTCGCAAGGTGCTTGTGACGCAAGCTATGATGATCGAGACCAGGCGGGTGATGACCCGCAAGTATACGGGATAGTTGTAGCCTCTTTTGATAAGTAAGAGTGTCGAACCCAACGAGGAGCTAAAGGTAGAACAAATACTCTCTCAAGTCCTATCTGCCACTGATACGACTCTACGCACGCTTGACGTTCGCTTTACCTAGAACAAGTATGAAACTAGAAGTACTTTGTAGGTGTGGTTGGATAGGTTTGCAAGAAAGTAAAGAATGCGCAAATAGAAAATAGGGGCTGTTTAGATAAATGAAAAATAAAGTAAATATAGCGAGTGTGGAAAAGTGGTGGTAGGAGTTGCGGAATTGTCCCTAAGCAATTGACTACTTTACTAGACCGATAGCAAGTTTTATATGGGAGAGGCCACTGCTAGCATGACATCCCTGACTTGGAATTCTATGCACTTATGATTGGAACTATTAGCAAGCATCCGCAACTACTAACGTTCATTAAGGTAAAACCCAACCATAGCATTACGATATCTTGGTCCCCCTCCAATCCCGTAAGCATCAATTTCTATGCTAGGTTAAAGCTTCTGTCACTCTAGCCCTCCAATACATAGTCCTATCAACATACAACTAACCCTATGGTGTGATCCACGCGCGCGCTCATATGATGGGCACCAAAGGACAGCAACATAACCACAAGAAAATTAAATCAATCATAGCAATTCATTAACCACCAATAGGACAACAAAAATCTACTCAGACATCATAGGATGGCAACACATCATTGGATAATAATATGAAGCATAAAGCACCATGTTCAAGTAGAGGGTACAGCCGGTTGCGTGAGAGTGGACCACTGTAGATAGAGGGGGGAAGGTGATGGAGATCTTGGTGAAGATGGTGGAGGTGTTGGTGTAGATCGCGGTGATGATGATGACCCCCGGCGGCGTTCCGGCGCCACCGGAAGCAAGGGGGAGAGAGCCCCCTTCTTCTTCATCTTCCTTGCCCTTCTCCCTAGATGGGAGAAGGGTTTCCCCTCTGGTCCTTGGCTCCCATGGCTTGGGAGGGGCGAGAGCCCCTCGGAGATTGGATCTATCTCTCTGTTTCTGCGTTATGTGATTTTGCCCCTCACCGTTTCTTTTATATCCGGAGATCCATAACTCCGATTGGCGTGAATCTTTCGCCCAAATTTTTCTCATAAAATTAGCTTTCTTGCGGCAAAAGAAGAGCGTCAACCACCTTACAGGTGGCCCACGAGGGTGCCAGCCGCGCCTAGGGGGAGGGCGCGCCCCCCTGTCTTGTGGCCACCTCGGGTACCGTTTTGGGTTGATTCCCTCTGGAAAATCCCAAATATTCCAAAATAATTCTCCGTCCGTTTTTATCCCGTTTGGATTCCGTTTGATACTGGGTTTCTGTGAAACATAAAACATGCAACAAACAGGAACTGGCACTGGGCACTGGATCAGTATGTTATTCCCAAAAAAAGTATAAAAAGTTGCCAAAAGTATATGAAAGTTGAAGAATATTGGCATGGAACAATCAAAAATTATAGATACGATGAAGACGTATCAGCGGGCGCCGGCCTGTGCAGTGTCCTTGTTTCCTCTTAGGTGCAAAGGGGGCAAGTGCAGGTGCGGAGTACCGAGGCATCAAGCAAAGGTTACCATTTCGGTGTAACAAGACCATGTGTCGGGGGTTGGGTGCGACATATGCCAATGGATGGCTTATCAAGGTGCGAGCGAGTAGAACGTCGCCGGTGCCTGGAAGCGGGATAAGGCATAGACACGAACGCCGGCGTACTTTACCCAGGTTCGGGGCTCTCCTAGGAGATAACACCCCTAGTCCTGCTCTGCGGGGTCTCCGCATGATCACTAAGGCACAAGTGATACAATGGTGCTCCTTGAGCTGTGCGCTAGAGGCAGAAGGAGGCAAGGCTAGCTCTCTTCCTGCTTTAGAGGTGGCTAGTTCTAATGGAATGGGAACCCTTTGCATGGGTGGCCTGGGGGGTTTATATAGGCCTACCCCCAGGGGTACAATGGTAATATGGCCGGCTGCTGGGCCCGGCTGTCAGTATCTCCAGCCTCCGGCTTCTCCGCCGACCGCTGGGGCCCGCCGCCTGGTGGGCCCCGCCGACTGGTTGGTGGCTGCTTACTGTAGCCGTGTCGTTGGTGACGGGGGCTTGGTCATCTTAGCGTGGCTACAGTCCCGCCGCCTGGTGGGAGGCCACTGTAGCCACACCTGGTCTTATCGGCTTAATGGCATGCTCGCCTCGGGACAAGGGACGGCCGCCTGCTGGAGGCCGGCCCCTCTCGCATCCGCCTGGTCGAGCTTCCGCCGTCTTCCTTTGAGTCACTACCTGATAGGGCCCGCCTCTGGCAGGCCGTACCGACAGGCCGTCATGGGGAACAGGGCTCCGCCTGCCCGGAGCAACGTCAGGGTAGATATGGCACAGTGCTCCCTCATGCGGAGATCTCCGTCATTACGGAGCACTGTAGCCACGCCCGTCTCGAGCGTTGGAGGCGACGTGCTTCACTGTATCCATGCTTCGACTTGTACTCTCGATAGGGGCTTGGCCGTACCGTAGTCGTGAGGTGGCCGCCTGCCCGTTGCCGTCCTCTCCGGAGGGTGGCCGCTAGGAGCCGGTCACTCGGAGCGCCGTAGACTTGGGTCGGCCGCCCTCTGGCAACCGGCCGCTGAGCCAGCCGGCCCGAGAGGGTGGAGCTTCAGCCCGGGGTTCAGCCAGGCAGAGCTGGACCAAAGTCTTGATAAATCCAGGGACTCGGGTGAGCCTACCCGTGGCCCATTACTCCGACACCATGGCCAGCAGAGTGGCAGGACAGAGGTCACCGTGGAGCCCAAGACGGCATCATCGCCAGTGCCTTTGGCAGCCGAAGACCAACTTTAATCAGGATAACTTGTACTAGATGTTCCCCTTCAAAATGGCCGTTGTTGGCGCCCTTCCCACTCAATATTTGGGAAGAGGACCAGGGCCTCTATATATAGAGATAGCCACCACCAAAGAAGGGGAGGGAGAGATCACTTCACCTAGAGCCAACAGAGAGGGAGCAACTCCTATCCAAGCACACCACCACAACGGTGGCCCGAACCAGTATAAACCTTGTGTCCCTTGTGTTGTTCATCGTGTAGCTAAGATTCTCAGCGAGGCTTTGGGGCGTGGAGAGGTAGGGGGAAGATCTTTGCGCGCACCCCAGAGTTCAAACCTTAAGGGTTTTGCCTGAACCCGATATCCAACGTTTGGCGCGCCAGGTAGGGATGCGCCGGAATCTTTCTTCCGCTATTCTGCGGTCGATCATTCGTCGCATCCATGGTTGATGCTCGCCGAGCTCGCGCCGAGTGTCGGGTTGCTCTCGCCGCCCACGTCGCCTAGACGGATCCCGTCGGTGGGCCTCCCCATCATTCTCCGTCGCCTGCTGCCAATGCCGCCACCGGCCGGGCAGGGAACGAGCAGCAAGCATTGTCGCTGCATCCCTTAGCGCAGCAGGAAGGCCGCACCGCCACTCCGTCGCTGACTCTAGCCAGTTCGTCATCGCCCGCCCGTCGTGCCTCCATGGACGCGCATGCCGCGTTGCTCCTGGCACGCGAGCTCCTGCACTACCACCCCGTACATCACCTCTACGAGGAGTGGCTCGCCCGCATCACGGAGCTCGTCAGCGCCGTAGGGGGCTCCCCTGCTTCGTCCCTCTCACAGCCTCGCCCTCCGTCCTGCGTGGGTGATGCAGCTCAGGAGGTACCTCCGCCACCTCATCCCCAAGCAGGCGCCCTGGCTCCAAGGCGTGCGGCCCCTGGACGAGAACCACCGCATCCAGCGCCCGCGTGACAAGAAAGGAGCTGCCAAGAAATCCCTCGTCCCCAAGAAGGTGCTCGCGAGCTCCCTGCCCTAACACATCATGACCACATCCCTGCGCCAGCATGTCAAGACCTCGCACTGCCTCTGGCGGTGGCACGCGGGAATCCCCGTGAGCAAGCCCCGCGTCTACAAAGGGCTCCGGTGGCCACCGCAGGCTGCCACGCCTTCACCACCGAGCTATGCAGTGTCGCCTGGTCGGGCAAGTTCAAGCCGGATCTGCCTCCTCACTATGACGGCAGTGCTGACCCCACGTAGTTCCTACAGCTCTACGAGCTGGGCATCAAAGCGGCCAACGGAGACGAAAAGATCATGGCGAATTGGTTTCCCATGTCGCTCAAAGATGGTGCCCGCACCTGGCTCCTGAACCTACCTCCTGGCACGATCTCCTCTTCGGACGAGATGCGCACCTGCTTCATCGCCAACTTCCAGGGCACCCTCGACCGTCCTCCAGTCGTGGGTGACCTGCGCCGCATCAAGAAGCAACCTGGAGAGACCCTGCAAAAGTACATCCAGCGCTTCAACAACGCTCCCCTCAAGATTCCTAAGGTGACCGAGGAGCCCATCATCTCAGTGTTCCCCGATGGCGTCCGCGACGTCAAGATGAAGGATGAGCTCGCAATCCACGAAGATCTGTGCACATCTCTGGAGCTGTGCAACCTGGCAAACAAGTGCACAAGGGCTGGACGCCTCTCCCTTCTCGAGCTCCCAGCTGCTGACCCTGGAGAGAAGAAAGCCAAGGCCAAAGATGTGAAGCGCAAAGGAGCAGCCATGCTCGCAGCAGAACCAGAAACGAAGCGCGACAGGGACCAGATGGAGTCGTGCAAGGGCAGCCGGTACTGCGTGTACCATGACCTCCACACCCACAACACCAACTAATGCCAAGAGCTTAGGGCCGTGTGAGAAGGACGTATCGGTCGAGGCCCAGAGCACAATGATCGGGGCTACGGCCGAGGAGGAGGAAGGGTGGCGTGACCGACCTCGCGAGGACCGCTGGCAGGATCAGCCTTGCGAGGATCGCCTGCAGGGCAATGCATGCCTTCCTCCTCTACCACCACCGCCAATAAGGAATGACGACCATCATCAGGACGAGGGGGCTGGGGGCTTCTAGGAGCCGCGTGCTATCGCTTGCATCTTGGGCGGTGCCCAAGCCCCAGCCTCTCAGCGCATCTTCAAGCAATTTGCTCGTGAGGTGAATGCAGTCCTCCCCAAGCTCGAGGCCACGCACCCTCTAAGGTGGTCCACGTGGGCCATCATGTTCAGCTCAGCGGATCAGCTCAAGTGTGCGGCTACAACCGAGGTCCTTCCCATGCTTTGTTCCCCAGTCATCAGCAATGAGCAGGTTACCAGGACCCTCATTGATGGCGGTGCAGGACTCAACGTTCTGTCTGTCGAGACATTCAACCATCTCCAAGTGCCATATGATCAACTTCAGCCAACTAAGCCTTTCTCAGGAGTCACTGACGGTTCCACCACCCCGATAGGGCAGGTCTGCCTCCCTGTCACCTTTGGATAGTGCAAGAATTACCGTACCGAGCTCATCGACTTTGACGTTGCCCACATTTGCCTGCCCTACAATGCCATCCTCGGGTATCCAGCCTTGGCCAAGTTCATGGCAGTGACTCATCATGAATACAATGTCCTCAAAATGCAGGGAAGCAGCAGAGTCATCACAGTCCCCTGCGAAGAGAAGGATGCGGTGTGCTCTCCGAGCGTGCCTTCCAAGCTGCATCAGTCGAGGATCCAGACAGCAAGAGTGGGAACCCTCTCGATGCAGTTCCTAAGAAGAAGAAGACATCACCCATCTCAAGGCCTCAGGAGGCAGGCGTCTCCGGAGGCACCATGTTAGGATCTGCACCCGTGCAAGGGGCGCCTCCCTCCTCTCATAGGAAGGCGCGCCTGGTGTCCTCCTCGGGCAAGGCTCGGGGGCTCTCTCCTGGAGGGCCTCTGACTTTTCCAAGATCACTAGGGAGGCGCTTGGGCACCACTTGGAGGCGTGCTTCGCGGCACGTTTCCCTCAGGAAGGCATGAGGCAAGGAGGGCCCAACGCTCAAGAGTCCATCACCAAGGCCATTCAGGAACTGCAGGAATCAAGAGTCTTGCGCGGTGATCGCCGCCTACCCGGCGTATTTCCCCATCTAGGCGAGGATGGCAGGCTGCGCGTCTGCATCGACTATCCAGGGCTCAATCGAGTCACGTCCCAGTAGCGTTTCTGGCCTTCGCGCGTGGGACGTTGCGAGGGTCCACCACGTAGCTACGTTTGCATGCCTTTCGGCCTACCGAACACGGCTGCTGCTCACCAGCGCCCGGTGAGGAGTATTCTGGGAGCTAGGAGGTCAGGCACCGCACGTTCCTGGCGGAGATGGAGATGGACCTGAAGGAGCCGCCCGGACCACCAGAGCCTCCCGAGGCTCAGGGCTCCGATGGCTCGTGAGGATCGGCTTCTTCACTGCGCATTGTCAGCTACTACAACACCCGCTCTGCAATGATATCAGGTGACATCTTTCGATTTTCATTTCAGCTGGGAGCGCCCTCAGTGCTGCATTATTCCCAGGTCGCGTGGGTCTGTCCCTATGGCATGTATCCCTTTTGCTTATGTCTCTAGTTCACCTTGCTGGGGGTGCCCCTCGGGCTGCATCATCCCCAAGCCGCTCAGGCCTGACCCAGTGGCATGTATCCTTCCTGCAGTTACCTGAGTCTGTTTGCTTTTCATGATTAACCTGTCTATGATTATCATCTCCTGCCCTCGCGGCCCCTTTTTCTCCCTCATGCAAACCGCTTGCACGTTAAAAGGGGGCGCCTGAGAATCGCGACTCAGGGGATCTTACTGGCTCTCCAGCCCTCAACCCCTGGCCTTGTCCACGGCATCGCGACCTGGCATACCAGTGGCGGCTGAGCTTGCTCGAGGGCCGGGACCTGAGGACGCAGAGCATTTGCATCTAACCACCCTACAGGAACCCTCACCCCCCCAAGGCTCAAGATCACGCGCAACCCGCCTTGAGGTAGGGCCTCGTGAGTCCCACGCTGGCTCACGAGTGCCCAGATACACCTCGTCTAGCCCTACCGTGCCGGCCATGTGTCAGGGCGGTGCTGTACACGCCCCAGGGGCTCCGCCCGGAGGGGGGGCCCCTCCCACGTACAAGTGGAAGCACCATGCTCCGCTCTGGCTGACGACACTGCCGAGGAGCAGCTATGCACGTACACATACGGAAGCGCTATGCTCCACCATGGTGATAAACAACTGAGGACATCCCATGGCTGTATCAACCTCAGGGAGCCTAGAGCTCAGTGTCTGGCCTCATCGCAATGCCTCCCCTCGAGCGCCACCTGAGGTGTCGGTGTACAAAAGTAGGGGCTCTGCTTTTGACCCCCTTGTGCACGGGCAGTCAGAGCCACCCACCACGGCCACGCATAACAGGGCGGGAAAGGGAAGCCGGAGAGAAGTCGAAGGCACAAGACAAACAAAGCAACAACAAGGACCAAGGCCACAAAGATCGGATGGACGAAGCAGGTTTCCCCGGCAAGGACCCTTGCCGGGGCAGCCTCAACTGCCCGGCAAGGACCCTTGCCGGGGCAGCCTCAACTGCCCGGCAAGACCCTTGCCGGGGCAGCTCGCCCACACCAGCTGAGCGAACCACCTTTGAGCCCACCAACACTAAACAAACGCATTGGGACAGGGCTCGGCAGGCACGTCCGTGGTGACATGCAGATCTTTGTGAAGACAAAGAATAGTCAAGATCAAATGAGGATAGGAAGGCAACAATCCTCGGTAGGGTTCTTACCGAGGAAGCCCACGAGACCCCCGGCAAGGTCCTTGCCGGGGATGATGGCGTGCCGCGGCAAGACCCTTGCCGGGCCACTCGGCAAGGCCCTCACCAAGCGCGCCAGCAGGGCCACTGCCAGGCCCACACCAGCCAAGTCTCCACCGCCGCTCGCATGCAGCTGCCGACCCAACCAGCTGGGCAGACACCTGCGTGGAAACATGCAGCCCTCCGTGGAGGCTCCACCACCGCGCCACCTCAGCAGCCTGCCTGACTACATGGCACCGCATGCATCGCTGGCTATGGCGCGTGTCAAAGCAAGGAGGAGCGGCGACGGACGGGACGGGCCTCGCTCCCGTCCCTGATAAAGTGAAGGGACACATAAGCCTCGCATTAAATGCACTTTGTCCTGTAATACCAGCGATAACTCATAGCACTGTAGCACTTTCCACCTCATGTGTGCCACTGTGGCAGCCCCTTTCGCCTATAAAAGGAGGCCTATGGCGCACTGGAGAAGGATTCGGCTGTTTGGAACCTGGCAGCACCCAGAGCTAGTTCAAGAGCTCAAGAACACTAAGTACATCCACCAAAGCAGGATCGTAGTGTTTTACGCATCTTTGCGGCCCGAACCTAGGTAAATCCCCTTTGTGATGTCTACTAGTCCTGCTCTTCTCATGATCCAGCGCCCCGCAACCGTAGTAGGGACTCCAGTGATCCCATAGGTGTCGTTTCCCACCGACATCTTTGGCGCGCCAGGTAGGGGGCGCAATTGTGAAAATCTGGTCTAGCAGTTGACCTAGCTGGTCTTCATCACCATGGCTCCTAAGAACAAGACGACCATGGCGATCAGTTCGTCCGGGACCGGGTTTCCAATACCGGTGCGGACCAGTAGCGGGCCAGTCACGGAGAGAACCCGTGGCGCGGCCCGCGAACATCCACATCACCCTGGCGGTCTAGGCCCAGCGAGTGGCGTCGTTCGCGCGCTAGGCGAAGAGCCACCAGTCGCGGGCTCCAGAGATGGAGTCGGGCCCCTGCAGGCGGCGCGGGGCCCTCCAGGGGTGCCACCATCCCGCCAGACGGTGGCGCAGCGGCCTCCAAGATGCCAACACCAGCGCCCACGGCGCGCTCTTCCCAGGTTGTGCGTGATGAGCAGCGTCACCCTGCCGGTGACCCTGCGCGCCACCCTGGGAAGAGTCCCGCGCGCCCATCACATGATGGGGTGGTCCAGCATGCGCACCGAGGTGCTGAAGGAGGTGGCGAACGACTACGGGGCCGTGACGCAGCTCCTTCTAATGTGGTTACAAGTCGAGGCGCATCGTGGTCCACCCAGCTTTCGCTGCCACCCACGCCAGCGGAAGCCCTAGCACGCGCGCTGCTGCTCCTCGATTTTCCTCCCGCCGTGGAGAAGATTGACGAATGGAGGGCCACCATCCCGATCCTCATCGGCATCGCCAACAACGATGAGTTGCGGCCAGCAGGACCTGTAGGCCATCGCTTCGTCGGGCTACCGCATGCCAATGGAGGCCGTGCTGGAGGCGATGCGGCCATGGTGTACTCCCCACCTCCATCCCGGCCACCCCGGGCATCGATCCGTCGCGACGATGCTCGTGATGATATCTCCATCGCGTCGTCCGACCCGTGAACCAACCGCGATCAGCGTCAAGTCCTTCGGGAGCGGGTTCATGAGGACGCTCGAACTACCATCGAGCGCCGACGTGACGCGCGCCACCAGTCGGACAGGCTGGCAGGCCCGCTACAGACCACCCAATGCCGGGAGGCTACTGTGGTCTACCGTACGAGGTGGGTTGTCCGACTTTCACCCATGAGCTGCGGTAGTTCCAGTGGCCCTCCCATCGTATGTTCAAGCCCGGCGTTGGCAAGAAGTACAATGATAAAACTCACCCGTCAGAGTTCCTCAGCATCTACACCATCGTGATGCAAGCTGCTGGGGCCCACGATGATAAGGTGCTTGCCAACTACTTCCCATTGGCACTCAAGCCTAATGTTATGTCATGGTTGATGCACTTGCTGGTGGATTCCATCTCTTCTTGGGCGGATCTGTGCCATGAGTTTGTTGGCACCTTTACCAGATGTCACCAAGCTCATGGCCAGGCGAGTGATTTACACATCATCCCCTATAAGGAAGGACAAAACTTGCGCAAGTACATCCAAAGGTTCAGGTGGGTGCAGTACAACATCCCCGATGTTCATCCCGCCGACGTGATTAGTGCATTCCACCAGAATGTGCACAACCGCAAGATGTGCGAAGAGCTGGCGATGAACAAGGTTAAGGATGTGGCCGAGCTCTATGTCCTGGCCGATCGATGCGCTCGGGATGAAGAGGGAAGGAAGTACCCCGGCGAAGATGCCGGTGCGGAAACCGACTCCACTGACGACACTGCCACCCCACCGAAGAAGGGCCGGCGCCATAACAGGAAGCGCAAGGGCAAGGCCGTGCTTGCCGTCGAGGGATCCGACGACACCGGCACCACGAAGAAGACCGAGGCGAGCGACCCCGGCAAGGAGGTTGCCGGGTGTGTCGCTTGCCGGGCCTTGCCGGCTGCCGACAAGCCAGGAGGCTCCGACAAGCAGTACTGCAAGATCCATCGCACCAAGGGCCATGACCTCCGAAACTGCCGGCAGGTGGAGCTGCTCTCCGAGAAGCAAAAAGCCGAGTATGAGCGGCGGGACAAGGAGAAAGGCCTAGATGGTGCTGACGGATCCGACAAGAAACGTGGCGGCCTAGGAGGCCGCTGCGGCAAGGATAATCAGCAGGAGAGGCTCGCCCGGGGCCGCGACAAGAAGCGGGAAGACGATGATCATGACGAGGACGACGAGTCCGGCGACCACGAGTTTCAGAAAGGCATAGAGGCCATGTTGTTGATGGTGGCGCCTCGCTGCATACGTCCCACCGCCAACTCAAGCAGTGGGCGTGTGAGATCACGGCGGTGGAGCCGTCATTCGACGCATGGAAGCCCCTGAAATGGTCCAGCACACCCATCATTTTCGACACCGAGGACCACCCTGACCACACTACTGCGGTCGGGTGCTTGCCATTGTTGGTTTCACCAACAATCCGCAACCTCAAGGTGACAAAGATGTTGGTTCACGGTGGGGCCGGCCTGAACATGATCTCGCCTGTTGTGGTCAAAAGGCTGCAGATCCCCGATGGTGACCTTGAGGAGACGGGCATGTTCCAAGGGGTTAACCCGGGGAGGAGCCAGCCAAAGGGAAAGGTCACGCTGCCCGTGACATTCGGAGGCGAGCTAAACCAGAGGACGGAAAGGATTGTTTTTCATGTAGCCCAGATCCCCTTGCCTTACAACGGGATCCTCAGCCGCCCGACACTAGCCAAGTTCATGGCGGCTTCACACTATGCCTGCAACATGCTGAAGATGCCCGGGTCGATGAACATCATCACCGTCCCCTCCGACAAGAAAGATGCGTTGATCTGCGCCAACCAACTCTACCGGGAAGCAGTTGCAGCAGCTGCCGCTAAGGCACCTGCTCCTGTCGACGGAGCCTCGGGGGCGGGGGGGGGGGGGGGAGATCGGCGAGACCCCTTGCACCCACTCCGGCAAGCGCACCTCTTCGGGGTGTTGCGCTTCCATTTAGAACGTGCCAGAGAGCTCCGTCGGCAAGAGCAAGAAGTCCAGAGCCAAACCACCAGAAACCAAGAAGGTGCCCGTCAAGGAGGACGGCATAGGGGGAGCTTTTACCATAAGCTCCACCCTCAATGGCAAATAGGAAAGCGAGCTCGTCACCTTCCTGCGGGTGAATGTCGATGTGTTTGCATGGCAAGCCTCCGACATCCCCGGCGTTCCCAGGGAGGTGATTGAGCACCACCTTGTTGTCTGTCCTCATGCGCGGCCCGTCAAGCAGAAGGTTAGGAAGCAAGCTCTGGAGAGGCAGGAGTTCATCACGGAGGAAATCAGAAAGCTAGAGGCGGCAGGCTTGCTGAGAGAATACTCCATCCGATGTGGTTGGCCAATCCGGTAGTAGTGCGCAAGGCAAATGGGAAGTGGAGGCTGTGTATTGATTACACAGACATCAATAAGGCCTCTCCAAAGGATCCCTTCCCATTACCGCGCATCGACCAGATTGTTGACTCCACGACTGGGTGTGACCTGTTATCATTCCTTGACGCCTACTTAGGATACCACCAAATCTTCATGACAAAAGAAGACGAGGAAAAGACAACATTTATCACCCCATGTGGTACGTACTGCTTTTTACGGATGCCTTTCGGGTTAAAGAGTGCTGGCTCAACCTTTGCAAGAGCGGTCCAAATTGGTTTTGAACCCCAGCTACATAGAAATATGGAAGCTTATATGGATGATATAGTGGTCAAAACCAAGGACAAAGCAACACTTGTGCAAGATCTGGAGGAAACATTCGGAAACCTGCGCAAGATCAACCTCAAATTGAACCCTGAGAAGTGTGTCTTCGGTGTCCCGTCCAGCAAGCTTCTCGGGTTCTTTGTGTCGTAGCGCGGGATTTAGGCAAACCCAGACAAGATTAGGGCCATCGAGCAGATTGAGGCACCCAAACGGATCAAGGACGTGCGTCGGCTCACTGGCTGCGTTGCCGCCATGAGCAGATTCATCTCCAAATCCGCGGAGCGTGCCCTCCCCTTTTTCAAGATCTTAAAGAAGACGAGCCCAGTGGAGTGGACCCTATAGGCCGAGGCGGCGTTGCAAGACTTGAAGAAGTACCTCTCCTCTACCCCGGTGCTGGTTGCGCCCAAACCACAAGAACCGTTGCTGCTATATATAGCGGCAACAAATCAAGTGGTTAGCGCTGCATTGGTGGTGCAGAGAGAGGTCGACGAGGAGACAGCAGCAACGGAAGAGTCAATGGTTGGCGGGCCAGAACCCTCCCCGGCAGGGCTCGGTCCCGGCAAGACTGAGTCCCCGATAGGGCTCGGTCCCGGCAAGACTGGTGCCGGTACGACAGGACCCGCACGGCCAGGTGAAGTGGCGCAAAGGAAGAGGATGGTGCAACACCCGGTTTACTTCGTCAGCTCCCTCTTGTAGGGAGCTAGGTCAAGGTATTCAGGTGTGCAAAAATTTCTCTTCGGCCTCCTTATGGCCTCGAGGAAGATGAGCCACTACTTCCAAGCGCACGAGATCACCGTGGTTACCCGCCTTCCATTGCAATGGATACAACATAACCCAGATGCAACATGAAGGATCATGGAATGGGCCCTGGAGCTGTCAAGTTTTGGTCTAAAGTTTGAAAGTACCTCGACGATGCAGAGCAGAGTCTTGGCGGAGTTTGTTGCAGAATGGACCTCGATGCCTGACGAAGAGGTACAGGAGACTACCCTCCCCGGCGAGGAAACGAGCAGCAACTGGATCATGTACTTTGATTGGGCCTTTTTGCTGCAAGGCACCAGTGCTGGTGTGCTGCTTGTTGCACCCACCGGAGAGCACCTCAAGTACGTCATCCAAATGCACTTTCCCCAGGAGATTTCAACCAACAACAGCGCCAAGTACGAGGGTTTGCTTGCAGGTCTCAGGATCACGGCGGACCTCGGAGTTAAAAAGCTCATCGTCAGGGGCGACTCGCACCTCGTCGTCAGGCAGGTCAACAAAGATTATCAAAGCCCGTTGATGGAAGCTTACATAGATGAGGTGAGGAAACTGGAGGAGCGCTTTGATGGTATACAAGCGGAGCATGTCCCTCGGACGGAGAACGACATCGCCGACTACCTGTCAAAGCATGCTGCCCTCAAGCTACCTGTGGAACCAGGTACTTTTGTGCTTCAGTTAACTCAACCATCCGTTGAGCTGTCGACCGGACAAAACAAGCGGAGGAAGCTAGGCTCCGACAAGTACTTCCCCACCAAGCTCCTTGGAGCCACCGGTGAAGATGTTGTCGTGGATGCCGGTCCTGCCGCGGGACAACCGACTCCGGCAGGACCTCAAGTCATGGCCGTGGAGGCGGCCGCTCCCATGGCAGAAGAGATGCCTTTGATCCTTGTCGTCGAGCCATAGGCTCCGGCATGGGTGCAGCACACCGTCCAATTCCTTCAAAAAGGAGAGCTTCCTGAGGAGCAGGAAGAGGCAAAAAGAGTAGCCCGCCAGTCTGCTCTATACCAATTCGTCGATAACATATTGTACAGAAAAAGACCGAATAGGGTGAAATTGATGTGCATCTCCTGGGAGGAAGGACTAAAGCTGTTGGTAGAGATACATGGAGGCATATGTGGCTCCCACATAGTGTCGATGGCCCTTGCCGGCAAGGCTTTCCGGCAAGGTTTCTTCTGGCCCACCGCCCTCCAGGATGCAACAGCACTAGTAACCAAGTGTGAAGCATGCCAGTGCCATTCGAAGAAGCTTCATCAACCAGCTGAAGCCCTTCAAACTATGCCTCTCTCCTAGCCCTTATCGGTCTAGGGGCTCGACATATTGGGCCCTTTCCCCCATGCTGTCGGGGGCTTTGAGTACTTGTACGTCGCAATCAACAAGTTCAGAAAGTGGCCAGAGGTGGAAGCAGTGAGGAAGGTGACGGCGCAGTCAGTCATCAAGTTCTTCAAGGGACTAGTGTGCCGTTTCGGGATACCCAACAGGATCATCACCGACAATGGCACATAGTTCACAAGCCACGCCTTGATGCAATACATTGAGGATCTCGGCAGCAGGGTCAGTTTTGCCTCCGTGAAACATCCACGGAGCAACAGCCAAGCGGAGAGAGCAAATGCTGAAATCCTGCGAGGCTTAAGAATGAAGACTTTTGACAGGCTGCCTAAAAGTGGAAGACGCTAGATTGATGAGTTGCCGGCGGTTCTTTGGTCGATCAGAACGACGCCAAATCGAGCCACCGGCCAGACACCCTTTGCCCTGGTCTATGGGGCAGAAGCAGTTCTCCCCAAGGAACTCATATACCGGTCACCTTGATTATTCGCTTATGATGAGCTTGAGCAAGAGCTATTGCGGCAAGATGACGCAACGCTCATTGAGGAAGATTGTCTTCGGGCGGCTGTGAGAGCAGCACGCTACCAGCAAGCCTTGCGCCACTACCATAGCCACAAGGTCCATGCCCGGAGCCTTGAGGAAGGCGACCTTGCTCTTTAGCACGTTCAGTTGGCCAAGAACTCCAACAAGTTGATGCTGAAGTGGGAAGGCCCTTATCAGGTGAGGGAGTTCTGGACTAGGGGGTGTCCGGATAGCCGAACTATCATCATTGGCCGGACTCCAAGACTATGAAGATACAAGATTGAAGACTTTGTCCCGGGTCCGGATGGGACTTTCCTTGGCGTGGAAGGCAAGCTTGGCGATACGGATATGTAGATCTCCTACCATTGTAACCGACTCTGTGTAACCCTAGCCCTCTCCGGTGTCTATATAAACCGGATGGCTTTAGTCCATAGGACGAACAACAATCATACCATAGGCTAGCTTCTAGGGTTTAGCCTCCTTGATCTCGTGGTAGATCCACTCTTGTAACACACATCATCAATATTAATCAAGCAGGACGTAGGGTTTTACCTCCATCAAGAGGGCCCGAACCTGGGTAAAACATCATGTCCCTTGTCTCCTGTTACCATCCGCCTTGACGCATAGTTCGGGACCCCCTACCCGAGATCCGCCGGTTTTGACACCGACATCGGGTAACACGAGTCACCAGGCCCGGCGCAGTCCGCCTGGAGACCGAAGATGTCATTCCAGTAAGTAACTCCTAGAACATCAAGCATCTTTGCAAGTTTTACCCATAAGGCGCGGTTGCCGGGCGTCCCGGCAAGCCACCCTTTTGTACAAGCCTTGCCGGCAAGGCATGTAACCCTTTGTACAAAGCAGGCGCAGACCCTGAGCACTAATAAATGAGCGCTGGCGCCCAAAGTTATAGCATGCATGCTAGGTTGAGTCTCGTCCTCGGTTAGGGTTGATAGTGCTTGCAGCGGCTAACCCCTAGCTTAGAGGTCGAGTGTGCATCTCTCTATTTCTTCCCTGTCCTTTTTAGTTCGTAGGGCACATAAGTATTTCTGCCGGGCTGTTTGGAAGAGAGGAACGGACCGGTGACCCGACCCCGGCAAACCAAGGTTGCCGGGGGCTGCAAATACAAGGATCCGTCCGCGGAAAGCCAAGGTTGCCGGGGGCTGCAGGTTCAGATATGTCTTTTATCCTCTATCATGCATATCGCTATGAACTGGGGTATGTGGAACCGCATTTTATATCCAAGCTACAGTGCTCCCCTCTTTCCGAACCCAAGGATTATCTCCTGGGTCCGAAGTTGGTCGTAGTCGCGGCAGGGAGGGGATAGAACATGGAGCCCAAACTCATCTCATCCTTGCCTCCGCCAAGAGCGTGAGAAAGGTTGAGCAAGATGGGGGAACGGCGAGGCCTGTTGCCGGGCGTAAAACTTTTATTTAGATGGCAATAAGGATTCGATCCTTGCCGTGGGTTTCACCCACGAACGAAAAGCCCGACAAACATCCCTTTTTTCATTAAAAACATCCCGTACAGGCACAGTTCATACGAAATGATAAACATGAACAGGGGGATTACATGTTCTAAATCTAACAAAGGCCCGACGGCTTACATGACTAAAAAGAGATAAGGTGCCCGTAATCCCTTTCTTGTCCCTCTCCTCAGGAAATGGAGCAAGCAGGCAAAAGGGAAAAAGGGGCGCCTAGGCGAAGCACGAGCAGCAAAAGGCACCAGGAGAACATCTCGGTGGCCACCCCAAAGGGAGGCTGGTGATGATGATGACGGTAGAAGAGCTAGAAGACGAGGCGGCAGGACTGTCGACACGCTACAAAGGCGTCGGTGCCCACGTACTCCGACTTGACGGCCTTGCCGCCCGCCCTCTTCCTGTTCCACAGCCTCCCCACGCCAGCCTCCCAAGGAGGCGACCCCGAGAAGTTCAAGGAGCCGGCAACACGGATGATGGGGTTGCCGGTGCCACCCGGAGTGGCGCCCGACACCTAGTCGGACCCGTCATCCTGCAGCCCGCTACCCTCGTCGTCACTGCCGCTGTCCTCCTCGTCACCCTCCCTCGAGGAGGAATCTTCATCATCGGAGGAGCTCCCCACGCAGGACCTTACGCGAGTCCTGAAGTGCCTGAAGATGTTGACGGAGAGGAGGCCACCCTCCATTAATTTGAAATGGAGAGTGAGCCCCTCCATCGGGCTATGACCGCGGGCGAAGGTCTTCCACCCTCGACGGAGGTACATGACGTGAGGGGTGGGGAACTCGACATCGGCCCATATGCCGCTGTTCCCTCAACCCCTCATATGCAGCCGCAATGCCTGCGGTGGATCCAGCTCCATCTCCCGCGCAAACGGAGTCGGGAGCCGAAGATGACGGCATGGCAGCTGGCGCAGCCTGATGAAGAACTTGCAAGGGTTGTCCCCGGCGTGGCCCTCCACCGGAGGAGGGGCCGCTAATGGAGGCGAAGCTGATCTGCCGCCCCGTCCTCCCCTCCCTCGAACACTACGGCGGCCTTGACCTCACACCCTCCCCCTCCCTCTAACAGGCGGCTCCACCACCACGAGCTCTGGGGGAGGAGCGATGCGTTGTCGGGCCGAGACCCTCGCCGCCACCGATGAAGCATCGCCACACCCTCTCGCCATGGCAGAAGAAAGGAGGAAGCAGGAATGGGGAGAGGCAAATGGCGAAGGGTTGAGAGGCATCGTTCCTCCCGCTCCCCTCTTTATAAAGTGGTGGGGGCGAGGCTCGGCCACCCCCTCTCGGCCAATCTAGCCCGTTGAAGTGACAGCAAGCGGGGCCGTCGACCGCTCTCCCCGCTCCATTGAAGGCGTGTGGGAATCGACCCACGCACGCGCACAACTTCTCACATCCCGCGCACCTGTCATTCGCCCTGCGTCGTGCATGCAGCAAACGTGGCGCGAGGGATAGGCGTAGTTGGACACGTGGAGCGACAGTTCCCAAGCGAGGGCAGTAAATGAACAGCGGCCCTGCAGTCTCAAAGACACACGCAAGCCGCCTCTTTACTGTCCATCACAGGATGACGCCAGCATGCTTCTGTCATACGCGCGCACGACCCGCACGTTGCGCGTTCAACGCGGGTCGTGGGGAAGCGCAACGGACGGAGCAGTTACCATGGTAAAATCTGCCCCAACTGCCTGCGCACCATTCTGGGCCTAGCCCAACAACGTGCTGCGCTTATGTATGGCCCAGGCCCGGGGGCTCCTGTTGGTGTACAAAAGGAGGGGCTCTGTTGAACCCTTTACTTGTGCACGTGCAGTCAGAGCTACCCTCCACGTCCACGCATAACAGGGCAGGAAAGGGAAGCCGGAGAGAAGCCGAAGGCACAAGACAAACAAAGCAAAAACAAGGACCAAGGCCACAAAGATAGGATGGACGAAGCAGGTTTCCCCGGCAAGGACCCTTGCCGGGGCAGCCTCAAGACCCTTGCCGGGGCAGCTCGCCCACACCAGCTGAGCGAGCCACCTTTGAGCCCAGCAATGCTAAACAAACACATTGGGACAGGGCTCGGGAGGCACCTCCATGGTGACATTCAGATATTTGTGAAGACAAAGAATAGTCAAGATCAAATGAGGATATGAAGGCAACAATCCTCGGCAGGGTTCTTACCGAGGAAGCCCACGAGACCCCTGGCAAGGTCATTGCCGGGAATGACGGCGTGCCGCAGCAAGACCCTCGCCGGGCCACCCGGCAAGGCCCTCGCCAAGCGCGCCAGTAGGGCCACTGCCAGGCCCATGCCAACCAAGTCTCCGCCGCCGCTCGCATGCAGCTGCCGACCCAACCAGCTGGGTAGACACCTGTGTGGCAACATGTAGCCCTCCTTGGAGGCTCCACCACCGTGCCACCTCAGATGCCTGCCTGCCTACATGGCACCGCATTCATCGCTGGCCAGGGCGTGTGTCAAAGCAAGGAGGAGCGGCGACGGACGGGACGGGCCTCGCTCCCGTCCTCGATAAAGTGAAGGGACACCTAAGCCTCGCATTAAATGCAGTTTATCCTGTAATACCAGCAATAAGCTCACAACACTGTAGCACTTTCCACCTCATGTGTGCCACTGTGGCAGCCCCTTTCGCCTATAAAAGTAGGCCAATGGCGCACTGGAGAAGGATTCGGCTCTTTGGAACCTGGCAGCACCCAGAGCTAGTTCAAGAGCTTAAGAACACTAAATACATCCACCAAAGCAGGATCGTAGGGTTTTACGCATCTTTGCGGCCCGAACATGGGTAAATCCCCTTTGTGCTGTTTACTAGTCCCGCTCTTCTCATGATCCAGTGCCCCGCAACTGTAGTAGGGATTCCAGTGATCCCATAGGTGTCGTTTGATACGTCTCCAACGTATCTATAATTTTTGATTGTTCCATGCTATTATATTACCCCTTTTGGATGTTTATGGGCTTTATATTACACATTTATATCATTTTTGGGACTAACCTATTAACCGGAGGGCCAGCCCGTATTGCTGTTTTTTTGCCTATTTCAGTATTTTGAAGAAAAGGAATATCAAACGGAGTCCAAACGGAATGAAACCTTCGGGAGCAAGATTTTTGGAATGAACGTGATCCAGAGGACTTGGAGTGCAAGTCAAGAAGTAGCTGAGGCAGACACAAGAGGGTAGGGCGCGCCCACCCCTACAGGGCGCGCCCCCTGTCTCGTGGGCCCCTCGGGCGGCCACCGACGTACTTCTTCCTATTATATAAGCCTACGTACCCCGAAAACATCCAGGGAGCCAACGAAACACAATTTCCACCACCGTAACCTTCTGTATCCACGAGATCCCATCTTGGAGCCTTCGCTGGCGCTCCGCCGGAGGGGGAATCAACCATGGAGGGCTTCTACATCAACACCATAGCCCCTCCGATGAGTTGTGAGTAGTTCACCATAGACCTTCGGGTCCATAGTTATTAGCTAGATGGCTTCTTCTCTCTTTTTGGAACTCAATACAATGTTCTCCTCCTCTCTTGTGGAGATCTATTCGATGTAAACTCTTTTTGCAGTGTGTTTGTCGAGATGCGATGAATTGTGGGTTTATGATCAAGTTTATCTGTGAGAAATATTTGAATCTCCTCTGAATTCTTTTATGTATGATTGAGTTATCTTTGCAAGTCTCTTCGAATTATCAGTTTTGTTTGGCCTACTAGATTGATCTTTCTTGCCATGGGAGACGTGCTTAGCTTTGGGTTCAATCTTGCGGTGTCCTTACCCAGTGAGAGAAAGGGTTGCAAGGCACGTATTGTATTGTTGCCATCGAGGATAAAAAGATGGGGTTTATATCATATTACTTGAGTTTATCCCTCTACATCATGTCATCTTTCTTAATGCGTTAGTCTATTCTTATGAACTTAATACTCTAGATGCATGTTGGATAGCGGTCGATGTGTGGAGTAATAGTAGTAGATGCAGGTAGGAGTCGGTCTACTTGTCACAGACGTGATGCCTATATACATGATCATGCCTAGATAATCTCTTCGGTTTTCTATCAATTGCTCGACAGTAATTTGATCACCCACCTTAATACTTATGCTATCTTGTGAGAAGCCACTAGTGAAACCTATGGCCCCCAGGTCTATCTTTTGTCATATTTGCTTCCAATCTACTTCTATTTGCATCTT
This sequence comes from Triticum aestivum, assembly GCF_018294505.1. NCBI lineage: Eukaryota > Viridiplantae > Streptophyta > Magnoliopsida > Poales > Poaceae > Triticum > Triticum aestivum. The sequence goes on from NC_057810.1 coordinate 415,790,547, forward strand.
TACTTTTTGCATCTATATCATAAAATACCAAAAATATATTTATCATACTATCTCTATAAGATCTCACTTTCGCAAGTGCCCGTGAAGGGATTGACAACCCCTTTATTGCATTGGTTGTGAGTTCTTTGTTTGTTTGTGTAGGTGCGTGGGACTTTTGAGGCGCCTCCTACTAGATTGATACCTTGGTTCTCAAAAACTAAGGGAAATACTTACGCTACTATTGTTGCATCATCCTTTCCTCTTCAAGGGAAACCAACGCAAGCTCAAGACGTAGCATCATTTCCCACTGACACGAGGGGGCTGGACACGGGGGCTACGCCCGGGTCACGCTCGAGCACACGCCACCCAGCCAGGTCCCTCGGACCTGGTCGTCGCGCGCCCCTCCCTGAGCGGAGCCAAGGTATGAAGACCGTTTGAGCGTCAAGGGGGACTCCTGAGCATCGCGACTCAGGAGCCTAACTGGTCACATAGCACCTCGCTCCTTAGTTCCAAAAGGCTAACGGCGGTTGAGGTATGCGCGGAGCCGGGCCCTGCCGATGTAGAACGACAGATCTACTCTTACACCCCCTCCCTATTTGCTGTTTGAGCGTCAAGGGGGGATCCTGAGCATCGCGACTCAGGAGCCTAATTTGCCACATAGCCCCTCACTCCTTGGTCCCGTCCTGGTGATCCGGTCATGAGGTATGCGCGGGCCCGGGCCCTGCCGACGTAGAACACAAAGCAAATAGGAAGGAAACCGCAAAATCTCGCAAATTCAGAAGCAAATATTAGAGACCATAAATTGTCCTCACGATACCAGACACGAGTTTAAACGCCTCCATGAGGCACGGAGCATGTTGCAGGAGTTAAAACAGGAAAGAAGTCGCGAGGAGATCACCCTTGGGCAGCACCATCGTTTGCCGGGAGCCCCGCCTCCATGGAGGAATTGCGCTTGTCAGCTCCACCTCCCGAGGCCGCGGGACCGGCACCACCTGCCTTTGGCGCAGTGGCGAAGGCGCGGAACTTCGCCAGCAAGGCCTCCGCCCGGCCCTTCACGGCCTCAGCAGCAGCGACGGAGCGCTTGGTGTCCACAGGCTCCAGCAGATCGTCAAGGTTGGCGTCGGGGTTGCGAAGGTAGACGTGGCTGAAGATCTGTGTCAGCGCTGTGGAGGAAAGGACGTGAGCTTCAACCTCGGCCATGGGGCCGATGCCGGTCACGACCTCTTCAAGCGCCTCGACCAGCAAGGGAAGCAGCTTGGCAGGGCCATCCGTGGCTCTGGCCAGCGGCTTCTCCAGACCATTATCATAAAGCGACTTCAGCGCCCTGCAAGATCTCACCTCGTAGTCCGTGAAGGCCGCGCGATCCTCGGCCAACACCTTCGCCTTGGTGTCCAGCTCAATCCTCTCCGCCTGTAGCTTCTGCTCCAGTGTCTTCAGTCGGCCGTGATCAGCGGAAAGTTTGGTGCCGCAGTCCCTCATGGTGGCCTCCCGAGCCTTCATCTCTTCCTCCTTCGCCTGACGGTCGCGACCTCCTTGGCAAGCTCATCACGCAGGCCTTGCAGCTCTTCCTCCAGCGCCTTGAAGTGGCCTCGGATAGTTGAAGCATCCTTGAATGCCGCTTCGCAAGCGGCTATGGCCTGGGAGGTGACTTGCTTCTCCTTCTCGGAAGCTGTCAAAGCATGGCTCAGCGCCACTCGAACGGAGGCATCAGAGCGAACCCAGCCAGAGACCAGCTCCAGGCGCCCGGCCACCAGGCGGGGATGGGCGCCCTGGAGATCTTCTTGCAGCCGACTTAGCTCATCAGTAGCACGGTCCAAGGCGGAGGAGGTGGGAAAGGAGATGGGAACCGGTGGAGTAGGAGGAGAAGACGGCAGCGTAATCACGGCCTGGGAGGCTGGGACCTCCTGAGCCTTGGCAACCTCGGCGACAGTGTCAAGCACTGGTGCCTCTAAAGTAAGCGGTGCCACGGGGGCTAGCCCCCCGCCAGAGCGTCCCTCCTGGCCTCGCAAGGACAATCGGGTAGGGGAGGTGCAAGCTCCACTTCCTCCCCTTCCCACAGGTGAAGGCGCGGCCACAATGGACGAGCTTGCACCGAGCGGGGCCCCCGTGTCCCCCTTCAGCATCTTTGCCACAGGCAGTGGCCTACCCAAACAATGGTGGATGTCAAGCTGTGATAGCAAAAACGAGAGCGAAGCAGAGTTCGAGTATGTACTGGTTAGTGGCAGCGAGCTCCAATGGCCTCCTGCCGAGCTTAAAGCTCGAGAGCCTCTTGCGGGGCACAACCTCGGGAGATCCGGTAGCAGAAGAGGGCGCACCCGAAGGGCTGGAGCTGGCTTTGGGCAGCACCGGGGCTGGAGTAGACCCTAGGGAGATCAGCCCCGACCTGTCCTTCTTCGGGATCACGGGCGGGTCCTCTCCCCCTCGCCTGGCGTCGACCTCGTTGTCGTCCGGCATGGAGCGGAGGACGTTGGACCTGCGCCAAGGGGAGTTCTCCCCCGTTGTCACATCCCTAGTTCTGGTATGCTCAAGGCTAGCTAGTCATTTGTGCATCATGTTTAAATTCCATTTAAATTTGAAATGGGCATTTGTGAAACCCTCAGAATCATTTTTGGAAATGACCCAGATAAAAATTGCTCCAAAAAGGTCCAAGAAAATGTTCATGTTGCTCTCTGAAAATATTGGGCAGAGATAAAAATCAAACCAATAATTTTAGGAGCTCATAAATATTTATTTGTGGGCATTTGGAATTAATGCATAATTATTTGCATTGGATTTATATATGTTATATATGTAATATATGTCCAAAAATTGTGCCACTTGTTGGGGAGCTCCGGAATAATACCACTAGTTCCTACAAAAATTGGCATAAGAAAATAAAATGATTTAGTATTTTTATTAAATCAAAACAAATGTCAGAAAATAGAAAAGAGAAAGAAAAACAGAGGATCTTACCTGGACCGCTTACCTGTGCAGCCGAGCACTAAGCAGCCCAGCGACCCAATAGGCCGGCCCAGCCGACTGGCACTGCCAGTCGGCGTCTCCACCGCGCCAGTAGGACGCCGAGCACGCGCTCACCGCATGCAGCCACGCGCCCGGCCACCTCCTGCCTCCCTGCTTGCTCCATGACTCCCTGCAGCGTTGCCACGCAACCCCCCCCCCCCCCCGGCTCCCCTTGCTCTCAGTCGTGCTCATCCCCTCCCCTTTCTCTCTCTCGCGAGCACCACCGAACGAGCCGTCGCCGCCGCTCGCTGTTTCCGCGCCCACCGCCATGGCCTCGCCTCTCCGACGAGTCCAAGAGCATCTCCACGACTCCCTCGTCCTCTCCACCGAGTCACGCGACGCTGGACGCTCTGCATCACCGCCGCCATCGCCGTCTTCTATCTTCGGCCGCCCAGATCTCCGGCCACTTCACGCTGCTTTCGACGCGCCCCCAGCCTCGTCCCCGCCTCTGCTAGCCCCGTGGTGAGCCGCTGCACCATCCCCCGCTCTTGCTTTTGCCGCTCGCTTGCCGTAGCCGTGCTAGCCGCTGTGCCCGCACCCCGCTGTCACCGGCCATGCTGCCAACAAGGGTAGAGCTCGTAGCCGTTGCTCCCGAGCACGTCACTGCGTTCGTTGCAGCCCCAGAAGGCCAATGCCGCCGCCCGCAGGTCCTGCCGTGCCCTGCAGCACCCGCGCGCACCCGGCCGAACTCCGGCCGCCGCCTCGAGCCCTGCTCCGGCGAGCTCCGGCGCCCCCGCGGCTTCCAGTCTGCTCCCCTAGATGCGGGAGAGCACGGGCTACGCCCCAGTGCTCTCAGACGCCACCCCCGTGGCCCCCAACACGGACGCCGCCGCGTCCTGAGGTCGCCGCCGATGACCTCGCCGGCCTGACGGGTGGGCCCTATCGGCCAGGTGATTAGCTTAGTGCTAATCACCGCCTAACTAACCACTGACACTGACCAGTGGGCCCCGTGCCCCCTAATCCTTTTAATTAAGCAAATAACCCCCTGTTTAACCCCCTGTCACTGACGTGTGGACCCCACACGTCAGGTTTGACCCCAGCCAGCCGCAGTTGACCACTGACGTCATGCTTACTCAATGCTGACGCAGTAGTGCAATTTTCTGGATTTATTCTTATTCATGAATTTCCAGAAAATGCCCAACACTTCAAAAATCCATAGAAATTCAACCGTAGCTCAGATTGAAATAATTTATATATGAAAAATTATCAGAAAAATTCAATCTTTCCATCTGTACTAGTTTCATGCATGACAAACCAACTTATACCTATTGTATAAGTGAAACACTAAAAATGGCATATATAAGAGCTTAATTTGGAGTTGCATTTGAACTCTTGGTTCAAATGAACTTCAACCAAATGATTGCTAGATGCATTAGCACAAACAACATCACATCTACATGCCATGATCATGCATCATATTGTTGCATATGTTCTGTATTGATTGTCGACACCGTTCTTTCTCGATATGTCCTGCTCCGGAGAGTGTTCCAGAGTACCTGTCTGAGGAGCAGTGCCTTCCTTGTTGATCTACCAGGCAAGCAAACCCCCTTGTTCATTGTGATACAATACTACTCTCTCGCTCCTGCTCTCAGTTATTGCATTAGCACAACAACGATTCATCTGCTACTTTGTGCTGCGGTAGTTGAACCCATTCCTCTGCATGACCTGTCATTGCCACAGTAAATAGTTGAAACCCATTAGCATGTGTAGGAGTTGATTGAGCCATGTTGTGTTCCTACCATGCTATGCCTGCTATTGCGTAGAGCTGTGTCAGGTCTGATTCATTGGGAATGAATTGGAGTGTTACGATATGTTCTGATGCTGAGAGTGAAGTGTGTGAACACGATTTGGTAAAGGTAGCGGTGAGAGGCCATGTAGGAGTACATGGTGGGTTGTCTCACTGGAACCGTCCTTAAGAACTGAGTTCTATGTATATTGTCCAATGACTCGATACTACCACACATTGGGTTCCGTAACTCGGCCCCTCTCGACTTATTAACCAACTTGATCTCTGTCCAGGAGTCGCAACTAGTTTTGGTGTTTGTAGGTAGTGCTATTTTTCTACCAAGTGGCACCCGGCAGGGTGGGCTTGGGACAGACTAGGCACACGTGGCCTGGTGTACCGAGTGGCACCCGGATGGTGGGCTCGGGAACCCTGCACACATCATTTGGGGCCGTGAGCGACACCCCGGCCGGATCTCCTTGCGGATGGAACCCGAATAGGCGATAAACCTGGGCTAGAGTCTTGTGTGGTTAGTCAGGTCGTGGCCGACACCCTCGCCAGGCTTCCGCTTGAAGGTTTCCGAGATACACGACGTGTACATGGCGGTAAGTGGCGAGAGCGTGTGTGAAGAAGTACACCCCTGCAGGGTTAACATGATCTATTCGAATAGCCGGGTCCGCGGTTATGGACTTCTTGGATGCTTACATGGTACATAGACAACTTGAAGTGGATACTATAAAATGCTCAAGACAAGTGTGAGTGCTATGGATGGCCTTCTCGTAGGGAGACGGGGATGAATCCATAGTAGTGTATTGTGTGGTGATTAGTGGACTCGTGTGCGCCATATCACCTCAAAGAAGTTCTGGTAGTCGTAGAACAGGATAGCCACAGAGTCAAAGCTGGCTTGCTGCAACTAAACCCCACATTACCCTCTTGATACAAATGCATGTATGATAGGATCTGATGTAAGTCTTGCTGAGTACCTTTGTACTCATGTTGCTTTATTTATATTTTTGCAGCAGAGACTTCGGTCTTACTAGTGTTCTCGTGGACTTCGACAAGTAGCTTGTACCTCAGCTACGATCTTGATTGGACGTTGTAGATAGTCAGGCTCTTCAGCCTTTTCATTTGTAGATGTCTGTACTCAGACATGTAATGCTTCCGCTTGTTGCTTGTCTGCTCTGAATGTTGGGTCATGTGACCCCTGTTTGTAATAAATGCTATGATGGCTCTTCTGAGCCTTTATCTATATGAGTTGTTGAGTTATGTTGTGATGCCATGTTGTACAGCACATACTTGCATGTTATGCGTACGTGTAATGTGTATTGCTATGTGTGGGATCTGACTATCTAGTTGTTTATCCTTAGTAGCCTCTCTTACCGGGAAATGTCTCCTAGTGCTTCCACTGAGCCCTGGTAGCTTGCTACTGCTTCGGAACACTTAGGCTGGCCGGCATGTGTCCTTCTTCGTTCATGTGTCTGTCCCTTCGGGGAAATGTCACGCGGTGACTACCGGAGTCCTGTTAGCCTGCTACAGCCCGGTTTATCAGAGTCCTGCTAGCCCAGTTGCTACAGCCCGAATTAACTCGCTGATGACCGACACGTTCGTTGTTGGGTCATGTATGCCTGTCCCTGTAAGTTAGTGCCACTTTGGGTTCACGACTAGCCATGTCAGCCCGGGTTCTCTGTCATATGGATGCTAGCGACACTATCATATACGTGTGCCAAAAGGCGTAAACGGTCCCGGGCATGGTAAGGCGACACCCGTGGGAATACCGTGCGTGAGGCCGCAAAGTGATATGAGGTGTTACATGCTAGATCGGTGTGACTTAGAATCGGGGTCCTGACAGCTTTGGTATCAGAGCCTTACTGCTTGTAGGATTACCAAGCCAAACTGGTTGAAGTTGAGTCTAGAAATTCTTTTCTTATGTAAGGGAATTGATTGTGGGAAGGAACGTATGGCTCTTTTTACTCCTTATACCTCATGGCCTTCTGATCTGAGTCATCCTATCTTTCCTGCGGGGTTAAGGTACTAGGCTTTCTCTTCCGTCTATTAGGATCACGTGTTACTACTCTGTAGTCCCATAGGATTGGTTGATCAGAGTCATACCCCAGTTTTCAAGTACTTTCGGTGTAACCTGTTCAGTATGGTCTTAGAACCTTGAGTGATGATGTTGAGTATGTTACTACCCCATTTTAGCAGGATGTCTCATTCTGAGCATTTTACTGCCGTTATGCTGCCGGAATTACCCTAGGAGTTTGAGAGATACTAATCTCCTTGTCCTACATTCTATAGCTTATAGTTGATGTTGATTTCGTCCTTGGTTTTGTTTCTCAGGATGTCATCAGTTAAGCAAAGTTCTGTTGCTCGTAGCCAGAACCACGGAGATGGTAGGGATGAGGATCCTCCCAACCAACCTTCATTGGCAGAGTTCATGTTAGAAATGGAGAGGAACAAGCGTGAGTCTAACCGCTTGTTGGCACGTATCGAGGAGAACACCGCACATCAGTTCAAAGGATATGTGACCATTCATGACTTTATTCGCTTGCACCCACCTACCTTTCATCATTCCATCAAGCCACTCGATGCAGATGACTGGCTCCGTAGCATCACTCATAAGCTGCGTTCCGCGAACGTAGCTGAAGATGACAAGGTCACCTATGCCACATACCACCTGGAAGGTCCTGCTAGTCTTTGGTGGCAGAACTATGAGGCTATGCTTCCAACTGGCCAAATTCCTACCTGGAGCGATTTCATTGAGGCTTTTCGCGAGCATCACATTCCCCAGGCCCTCCTTGATCGCAAGAGAGAAGAGTTCTGTAGCTTCACCCAGAGTAAGATGGTTGTTGATGCTTACAGTAGAGAGTTTGAGAACCTCGCCCGTTATGCCACAGAAGAGGTGTCCACGGACGCAAAGAAGCAGGCTAGGTTCCGGAAGGGTCTCAACCCCATGTTGCATCGTGATCTCCACCTACATCATTGTGATACATTCCAAGCTCTTGTGAACAAGGCCATTAATGTAGAGACAGCTCAGCTCACTTACGAGGAGTCTCGTAAGCACACCTGTGAGTTGGGATCTTCTTCCGGTTCAGGCTCGCAGAAGCGCCGGATTTGGGTTCCGAACTCCGCTCTTCCTCTCGGATATTCATCAAGGCCATCTCATGTGGTTCCTCACCCAGCTCAGTCGTATGTTCCACCCAGGCCTACTGGTAGACCGTTTGTCAGTGCGGGTCCACGTCCAACTTCAGGGACTTGCTTCACATGCGGGAAGCCAGGACACTATGCATGTGACTGCTCTCAGACTAGTTATGCTCCACCCCCCCCCCTGAGAAGTCTGTTGGCCGTGGTAAGCCATCACGCAAGATGATCATTGACAAGTCAGGCCCCACTGAACGTGGACGTGTGCATCACGTCTCAGCTAAAGATGCTCATGATGATCCGGATGTCGTTCTTGGTACACTCCTTGTCAATTGTCATCCAGCATCGGTTCTGTTCGATACCGGAGCATCTCACTCTTTCATTTCTGAAGGCTATGCTCGTTTGCACGACATGTCATTTTGTGATATGCCAACTCCGCTTGAAATCCAAACCCCAGGGTCTAGATGGCAAACTACCAGAATCAGCTATGGTAATGAAATCCTTGTTGATAGACTTGTATTTCTTGCATCACTTGTAGCCCTCAAGTCCTCAGACATTAACATCATCTTGGGTATGGACTGGATGGCAGCTCATCATGCCAAGATTGATTGTTACACCAGATCTATTCAGCTTACACACCCATCTGGCAAGATAGTCACTGTCTCTACCAGAGTTGCAAAGCGTCAACTCTATTCTCTTAATGCGAGCCCTCTTCCAGACCTTCAAGATATCTCAGTAGTTCGTGACTTTCCGGATGTCTTCCCAGAGGAACTGCCAGGTGTTCCACCTGACAGAGATGTAGAGTTCGTCATAGATCTTATTCCAGGAACTGCTCCAATCTCTAGGAGACCTTACAAGATGGCACCCTTAGAACTAGTCGAGCTTAAGAAACAACTTGATGAGTCCTTGCAAAAGGGTTTCATACGTCCTAGTTCTTCTCCTTGGGCTTGCCCCGTCCTCTTCGTCAAGAAGAAGGATGGTACGGACCGGATGGTTGTAGATTATCATCCCGTTAATTTGGTCACAATAAAAAACAAATATCCGCTTCCCAGGATCAATGATCTGTATGATCAACTCGCTGGATCTCAGTCTTCTCCAAGATGGATTTGAGGTTAGGCTACCACCAAATCAAGATCAGGAACAGGGACATTCCTAAGACAGCCTTTGTCACTCGTTATGGCCAGTACGAGTACATCTTCATGTCCTTTGGCCTAACCAACGCTCCAGCTACTTTCTCCCGCTTGATGAACTCGATCTTCATGGAGTACCTAGATAAGTTCGTCATGGTTTACCTCGATGATATTCTTATTTACTCGAAGAACGAGGAAGAGCATGCCGAACATCTTAGACTTGTATTAGAAAAACTCAGAGAGCACCGCCTTTATGCCAAGTTCTCCAAGTGTGAGTTTTGGTTGCCAGAAGTGACATATCTGGGCCACGTGATATCTGGTAAGGGTATTGCTGTCAATCCCGAGAGAGTTAAGGCCGTTCTTGATTGGACTCCACCTGAAACAGTCAAACAAGTTAGGAGTTTCCTTGGTCTAGCCAGCTATTGTCGATGCTTTGTTGAAAACTTCTCCAAAGTAGCCAAACCCCTCACGGAACTTCTCAAGAAAGATAAAAAGTTTGAGTGGTCCCCACAGTGTGAGTACAGCTTTCAGGAACTGAAAAGACGTATGACTTCTTCTCCCATACTTGTGCCACCGGATTTCACTAAAGACTTTGTTATCTTCTGCTATGCCTCACGACAGGGACTAGGTTGTATTCTTATGCAGGATCATCATGTGATTGCCTATGCATCTCGACTGTTGCATCCACATGAAGAGAATTATCCTACACATGATCTAGAGCTTGCAGCCGTAGTCTATGCACTCAAGACCTGGCGACATTACCTTCTTGGTAAACGTTGCGAGATCTACACAGATCACCAGAGTCTCAAGTATATCTTCACACAACCAGATCTGAATCTTAGACAAAGACGTTGGTTGGAGGTGATCTCAGATTATGATCTAGGGATTACATACACCCCAGGCAAAGCCAATGTCATGGCTGATGCACTAAGTCGTAAATCCTATTGCAACAATCTCATGTTGCAGCAGGGCCAACCACTTCTCCATGAGGAATTCTGTAAGCATAACCTTCACATTGCTCCTCACGGATTCCTTTCTACCTTGGTGGCGAAACCTGCTATTGTGGATCGTATCATAGAAGTCCAGAAGCAAGATACGGGAATCTCCCGAATCAAGAAAAATATCTCCAAGGGAGTAGCTGGTTGTTTCTCCATGGATGAACGAGGTGTTGTTTACTTTGGAAACCGCTTGGTGGTTCCCAAGATTCAGCAGATGCAGCAATTGATTCTTAAGGAGGCGCATGAATCTCCTCTCACAATTCATCCCGGTAGTACTAAGATGTATCAGGACCTATGCCAGAGGTTCTGGTGGACTAGGATGAAGAGAGAAATCGCCGACTTTGTTGCTAATTGTGACGTTTGTCGCCGCGGTAAGGCAGAGCATCAAAGGCCTGCTGGCACCCTTCAGCCTTTAGCTATTCTTGAATGGAAATGGGATAAAGTTGGTATGGACTTCATCACCGGCTTTCCCAGGACCAAGAAAGGGAATAACGCTATCTTTGTAGTCGTTGATCGTCTTTCCAAAGTGGCTCACTTCCTACCTGTTCGAGAGAGTATCACTGCTAGTCAGCTCGCTGACTTATATATTTCTCGAATAGTGTCACTTCATGGTGTTCCACTAGAGATCAATTCAGACCGTGGTAGTCTTTTCACTTCTCATTTCTGGGAGAGTTTCCAGACTGCCATGGGAACCCATCTTTCCTTCAGTACCGCTTTCCACCCTCAGTCGAGTGGTCAGGTGGAAAGGGTCAACCAAATTCTCGAAGACATGCTTAGAGCTTGCGTTATCTCATTCGGTATGGATTGGGAGAAATGTCTTCCTTTTGCCGAGTTTGCTTATAACAATAGCTATCAATCCAGTCTCAAGAAAGCTCCTTTTCAGATTCTCTATGGACGAAGATGTCGAACACCTTTGAACTGGTCAGAAACCGGTGAAAGACAATTCTTTGGACCGGACATGATCCAGGAGGCAGAAGAGCAAGTTCACATCATTTGTGAGAAGTTGAAAACAGCCCAGTCTCGTCAAAAGAGTCAGTATGATCGTCATCATAAGGATATGACTTATGAAGTTGGCGACAAAGCTTACCTTCGGGTTACTCCTTTGAAGGGTACCCATCGTTTCGGTATCAAGGGCAAGTTGGCTCCTTGTTACATTGGTCCTTTTCGCATTCTCGCTAAACGAGGAGAGGTTGCCTACTAGTTGGAACTACCCCCACATCTTTCTCGAGTTCATGATGTTTTCCACGTCTCTCAACTCATGCGTTGCTTCTCGGATCCTATCCGCGGAATGGACCACGAAACGCTTAATCTCCAAGATAACCTCACATATCGAGAGTACCCTATTCGCATTCTTGATCAAGAAGAGCGTGTCACCCGACGTCATAACATCAAGTTTCTCAAGGTTTAGTGGTCTCATCATTCCGAGAGATAAGCTACTTGGGAGCGAGAAGATCGTCTTCGATTGGAGTACCCCACCTTCTTTCCGTCGACCCTTGAATCTCGGGACGAGATTCTTTCAAGTGGGGGCGAGTTGTCACATCCCTAGTTCTGGTATGCTCAAGGCTAGCTAGTCATTTGTGCATCATGTTTAAATTCCATTTAAATTTGAAATGGGGATTTGTGAAACCCTCAGAATTATTTCAAGAAATGACCCAGATAAAAATTGCTCCAAAAAGGTCCAAGAAAATGTTCATGTTGCTCTCTGAAAATATTGGGCAGAGATAAAAATCAAACCAATAATTTTAGGAGCTCATAAGTATTTATTTTGGGCATTTGGAATTAATCCAAAATTATTTGCGTTGGATTTATATATGTTATATATATAATATATGTCCAAAAATTGTGCCACTTGTTGGGGAGCTCCGGAATAATACCACTAGTTCCTACAAAAATTGGCATAAGAAAATAAAATGATTTAGTATTTTTATTAAATCAAAACAAATGTCAGAAAATAGAAAAGAGAAACAAAAACAGAGGATCTTACCTGGGCCGCTTACCTGTGCAGCCGGGCACTGTGCAGCCCAGCGACCCAACAGGCCGGCCCAGCCGACTAGCATTGCCACTCGTCGTCTCCACCGCGCCAGTAGGACGCCGAGCACACGCTCACCGCACGCAGCCACGCGCCCGGCTACCTCCTGCCTCCCTGCTTGCTCCGCGACTCCCTGCAGTGTCGCCACGCACCCCCCCGGCTCCTCTCGCTCTCAGCCGTGCTCATCCCCTCCCCTTTCTCTCTCTCGCGAGAACCACCGAACGAGCCGTCACCGCCGCTCGCTGTTGCCGCGCCCACCGCCACGGCCTCGCCTCTCCGACAAGTCCACGAGCATCTCCGCGACTCCCTCGTCCTCTCCACCGAGTCACGCGACGCTGGAAGCTCTGCATCGCCGCCGCCATCGCCGTCTTCTATCTCCGGCCGCCCAGATCTCCGGCGACTTCACGCTGCTTTCGACGCGCCCCTAGCCTCGTCCCCGCCTCTGCTGGCCCCGTGGTGAGCCGCTGCACCGTCCCCTGCTCTTGCTTTTGCCGCTCGCTTGCCGTAGCCGTGCTAGCCGTTGTGCCCGCACCCTGCCATCGCCGGCCATGCTGCCGACGAGGGTAGAGCTCGTAGCCGTTGCTCCCGAGCACGTCACCGCATTCGTTGCAGCCCCAGAAGGCCAACACCGCCGCCCACAGGTCCTGTCGTGCCCTGCAGCACCCGCGCGCACCCGGCCGAACTCCTGCGCCGCCTCGAGCCCCGCTCCGGCGAGCTCCGGCGCCCCCGCGGCTTCCCGTTTGCTCCCCTGGATGCGGGAGAGCACGGGCTATGCCCCGGTGCTCTCGGACGCCGCCCCCGTGGCCCCCAACGTGGATGCCGCCGCGTACTGAGGTCGCCGCCGACGACCTCGCCGGCCTGACGGGTGGGCCCTATTAGCCAGGTGATTAGCTTAGTGCTAATCACCGCCTAACTAACCACTGACACTGACCAGTGGGCCTCGTGCCCCCTAATCCATTTAATTAAGCAAATAACCCCCTTGTTTAACCCCGTGTCACTGACGTGTGGACCCCACACATCAGGTTTGACCCCAGTCAGCCATAGTTGACCACTGACGTCATGCATACTCAATGCTGATGCAGTAATGCAATTTTTTGGATTTATTCTTATTCAGGAATTTCCAGAAAATGCCCAAAACTTAAAAAATTCATAGAAATTCAATCGTTGCTCAGATTGAAATAATTTATATATGAAAAATTATCAGAAAATTTCAATATTTCCATCTGTACTAGTTTCATGCATGACAAACCAACTATTACCTATTGTTTAAGTGAAACACTAAAAATGGCATATATAAGAGCTTAATTTGGAGTTGCATTTGACCTCTTGGTTCAAATGAACTTCAACCAAATGATTGCTAGATGCATTAGCACAAACAACATCACATCTACATGCCATGATCATGCATCATATTATTGCATATGTTGTGTATTGATTGTCGACACCGTTCCTTCTCGATAGGTCCTGCTCCGGAGAGTGTTCCAGAGTACCTGTCTGAGGAGCAGTGCCTTCCTTGTTGATCTACCAGGCAAGCAAACCCCCTTGATCATTCCGATACAATCCTACTCTCTCGCTCCTGCTCTCCGTTATTGCATTAGGACAACAACGATTCATCTGCTACTTTGTGCTGCGGTAGTTGAACCCATTCCTCTGCACGACCTGTCATTGCCACAGTAAATAGTTGAAACCCACTAGAATGTGTAGGAGTTGATTGAGCCATCTTGTGTTCCTACCATGCTATGCCTGCTATTGCTTAGAGTTGTGTCAGGTCTGATTCATTGGGAATGAATTGGAGTGTTACAATATGTTCTGATGCTGAGAGTGAAGTGTGTGAACACGATTTTGTAAAGGTAGCGGTGAGAGGCCACGTAGGAGTACATGGTGGGTTGTCTCACTGGAACCGTCCTTAAGCACTGAGTTCTATGTATGTTGTCCAATGACTCGATACTACCACACATTGGGTTCCGATAACTCGGCCCCTCTCGACTTATTAACCAACTTGATCTCTGTCTAGGAGTCGCAACTAGTTTCTGGTGTTTGTAGGTAGTGCTATTTTTCTACCATGTGGCACCCGACAGGGTGGGCTTGGGACAGACTAGGCACACATGGCCTGGTGTACCGAGTGGCACCCAAATAGTGGGCTCGGGAACCCTGCACACATCGTTTGGGGCCGTGAGCGACACCCCGGCCGGATCTCCTTGCGGATGGAACCCGAATAGGCGATAAACCTGGGCTAGAGTCATGTGTGGTTAGTCAGGTCATGGCCGACTCCCTCGCCAGGCTTCCGCTTGAAGGTTGCCGAGATACACGACGTGTACATGGTGGTAAGTGGCGAGAGCGTGTGTGAAGAAGTACACCCCTGCAGGGTTAACATGATCTATTCGAATAGCCGGGTCCGCGGTTATGGACTTCTTGGATGCTTACATGGTACATAGACAACTTGAAGTGGATACTATAAAATGCTCAAGACAAGTGTGAGTGCTATGGATGGCCTTCTCGTAGGGAGATGGGGATGAATCCATAGTAGTGTATTGTGTGGTGATTAATGGACTAGTTTGCGCCATATCACCTCAAAGAAGTTCTGGTAGTCGTAGAACAGGATAGCCACAGAGTCAAAGCTGGCTTGCTGCAACTAAACCCCACAATACCCTCTTGATACAAATGCATGTATGATAGGATCTGATGTAAGTCTTGCTGAGTACCTTTGTACTCATGTTGCTTTATTTATGTTTTTGCAGCGGAGAGTTCGGTCTTACTAGTGTTCTCGTGGACTTGGACAAGTAGTTTGTACCTCAGCTACGATCTTGATCGGACGTTGTAGATAGTCAGGCTCTTCAGCCTTTTCATTTGTAGATGTCTGTACTCAGACATGTAATGCTTCCGCTTGTTGCTTGTCTGCTCTGAATGTTGGGTCATGTGACCCCTGTTTGTAATAAATGCTATGATGGCTCTTCTGAGCCTTTATCTATATGAGTTGTTGAGTTATGCTGTGATGCCATGTTGTACAGCACATACTTGCATGTTATGCGTACGTGTAATGTGGGTTGCTATGTGTGGGATCTGACTATCTAGTTGTTTATCCTTAGTAGCCTCTCTTACCGGGAAATGTCTCCTGGTGCTTCCACTAAGCCCTGGTAGCTTGCTACTGCTCCGGAACACTTAGGCTGGCCGGCATGTGTCCTTCTTCGTTCCTGTGTCTGTACCTTCGGGGAAATGTCATGCGGTGTCTACTAGAGTCCTGTTACCCTGCTACAGCCCGGTTTACCGGAGTCCTGCTAGCCCAGTTGCTACAGCCCGAATTCACTCGCTGATGACCGACACGTTCGTTGTTGGGTCATGTATGCCTGTCCCTGTAAGTTAGTGCCACTTTGGGTTCACGACTAGCCATGTCAGCCTGGGTTCTCTGTCATATGGATGCTAGCGACACTGTCATATACGTGTGCCAAAACGCGCAAACGGTCCCGGGCATGGTAAGGCGACACCCGTGGGAATACCGTGCGTGAGGCCACAAAGTGATATGAGGTGTTACATGCTAGATTGGTGTGACTTAGAATCGGTGTCCTGACACCCGTCTCCTCAGTGGCCTCCTCCGAGTCGCGCTCCTCCTCTTCCTCGTCTTCCTCCTCTCCCCCGCCGGAATCGTCGGAGGATAACTCCACCAACACCGTCGCCGCCTGGCCCTCAGGAGGCACCGCCGGCACCAGACCGTCCCCGTCAAAGGGGGGCATGGCGTCCACCACCTGCTCCCAGTTGTCGCGAGGGAACAAGGGGACAGGATCATCCTCCGGCCTTGGCACGTCCTCTCCGACCAGGAAGTAGAGAGCCGCGGTCAGATCTTCATCAGCCAGGGCCTCTGAGTTCAGGTGGAGGACGGAGTCCGCATCCTCAAGTCTCCACAACGGGCGCGAGTGCGCCTGAAGTGGAGCCACCCGATGCGCCAGGAACTCCCTCAGGGGCATGGTCCCGGTCAGCTTCGCCGCCTTCATGTTGCTAGGCCTCAGGTCAGTGTTCATCTTCTCTAGCACCAGCTTCACCCGTCGGTCGTCAAGATTCGCACGGGACCACGCCTCGACGGCCTAGGGCAGCCCCGTGGGCAGCGCCAGCCGAGAGTTGATGCATCTGGCATCCAGCATGACCCACTTTCTACGGAAGTCGTTGGCCCTCTTCCGGGCCT
Organism: Triticum aestivum; assembly: GCF_018294505.1. Classification (NCBI taxonomy): domain Eukaryota; kingdom Viridiplantae; phylum Streptophyta; class Magnoliopsida; order Poales; family Poaceae; genus Triticum; species Triticum aestivum. The sequence continues at coordinate 415,806,718 of NC_057810.1, forward strand.
TCGAGATCGCGTTGGCTTTGGAGTATGCAACAAAGCTTGCGCACGCCGATATATTGGCACCAGTGACTCAGAGGAAGAAGAAGTGGCGCAGCAGGGCCACGGAGGGCATCACCCCGACGTGCGCCTCACGGTAGTAGGCGAAAATCGACAGAAGGAGCACAGAGTTGGGATGGAGATGCAGAGCTTGCAGCTTATAATGGCGGAGGACAACATAAAAGAACTCGGAGAAAGGAGGCACCAGGCTAGCGATTGTTGGATTTCGGGTTCTGGCAGACCCTTCAGGTTCGAACACTGGGGTGCGCGCGGAAATCACACCCTCAGCCTACCCATGATTCACCGCCTCGCTAGGATCTAAACTACTCGAAGAACAACACAAGGGACACAAGATATCACGCCCAATATGCAATCCTATCCAAAAGGAACTCGAAGGTCACACCAAGGATAGACCCGCATATTGAAACGCTTTTGCAAGGTGGATATCATTACATCAACATTACATAATAGATGGGGATACATACATAAGGCATACAATGCCACATGAATACAACATCACAATACATAAGAGCATCATCCAACTACGGATGAAACACAAACAGAAACTCAAATGACATCCACCCTGCTAGCCCAGGCTGCCGACCTGGAACCTATCCCCTGATCGAAGAAGCAGAAGAAGACCTCAACGCAAGCAAGCATCACTCTCGCGTCATGATCATGGCACAACATGTACCTGCAACTGTTGTTGTAGTAATATGTGAGCCACGAGGACTCAGCAATCCCATTACCATGGGTATCAAGACTAGCAAAGCTTTAAAGGGAAAGGAAGGGGGTAAAGTGGTGAGGCTGCAGCAGCGATTAAGCATAAATGGTGGCTAACATACGCAAATAAGAGCGAGAAGAGAGCAAAAGGAACGGTCGTCAACTAGCAATGATCAAGAAGTGATCCTGAACTCCTACTTACGTCAAACATAACCCAGAAACCGTGTTCACTTCCCGGACTCCACCGAGAAGAGACCATCACGGCTACACACGCGGTTGATGCGTTTTAATTCGGATCTGGTGTCAAGTTATCTACAACTGGACATTAACAAATTCCCATCTGCCTATAACCGTAAGCACGGCTTTCGAAAGATTATACCCTGCAGGGGTGTCCCAACTTAGCCCATGACAAGCTCTCGCGATCAACGAAGGAATAGACCTTCTCCCAGGATGACCCGATCAGACTCGGAATCCTAGTTTACAAGACATTTCGACAATGGTAAAACAAGACCAGCAAAGCCGCCTGATGCGCCGACAATCCCGATAGGAGCTGCACATATCTCGTTCTCAGGGCAACACCGGATAAGTCAAGCTACGAGTAAAACCAGCCCTCGAGTTGCCCCGAGGTGGCCCCGCAGGCTGCTCAGTTCGGACCAACACTTAGACAAGCACTGGCCCGGGGGGGGCTAAAATAAAGATGACCCTTGGGTTGGCCGACCCAAGGGAAAGGGTAGGTGGTGGTGAGGCATCTATACCATTTTAATGCATGTTTGAACAACTTAAAGCTACTATATACAACAATTTGAATAAATGGCATTTGAAATGCCTTATGTGGAGTTTGAATTTGAACCTAGGGTTCAAACAAAATCCATTTAAATCGTTGCTAGCTGCATTAGTTCAAACCACAGCATATTGCCATGTCACATTCATGCATCATATTGTTGCATCACATTTATTGTCTTCTCCCTTGTTTGTCGGTGTTTGTTCCCACCCAGTAGACGTGGTTCTGACGATGAGTACGATGACACCGATGAAGCACTATACTATCTTCAGAAGTGCTAGGCAAGCAAAACCCCCTTGTCCATTCTGATACAATCCCACTCTCTCGCTTCCGCTCTCTTTTACTACATTAGGACAATAATGAAACATCTGTTACATGTTGCGGCAGTTGAACCCCTCTCCTCAGCATGACCTGTCATTGCCATAGTAAATACATGAAACCCACTAGCATGAGTAGGAATTGTTTGAGCCTTGATGTGCCTACTCATTCCTGCTTGTTTTTCATGCCTGCTACTGCTTAGAGTTGAGTCAGGTCTGATTCATCGGGGATGAATTGGAGTATTGTGAACATGTCCTACTGTCTAGAGCGAAGTGTGTGAGCACGATTTGGTAAAGGTAGCGGTGAGAGGCCATGTAGGAGTACATGGTGGGTTGTCTCATTGAAACTGTCCTAAGGAACTGAGTTCTGTGTTTGTGAACCATGAACAGCTACTACCACACATTGGGCTCTAGGAACTCCAAGCTCTCTCGACTTATTAATCAACTTGATCTCTGTCCAGGAGTTGCAACTAGTTTCTGGTGTTTGTATGTAGTGCTAGTAGTCTACCACGTGGCACCCGGTACAGGTGGGCTTGGGACAGACAAAGTGCAGTGGCATGATGTACCAAGTGGCACCCGGATGGTGGGCTTGGGAACCCTGCTCACATCGTTTGTTGCTGTGAGAGACACCCCGGCCGGATCTCCTTGTGGATGGAACCCGAATAGGCGATAGACCTAGACTAGATACTTGTGTGGTTAGGTAGGTCATGGCCAACACCCTCGCCAGGCTTCCGCTTGAAGGTTGCCAAGATACATGACGTGTATATGGCAGTAAGTGGCGAGAGCATGTGTGAAGAAGTACACCCCTGCATGGTTAATATGATCTATTCGAATAGCCGCGTCTTCGATAAAGGACCTCTAGGTTGCCTATACAGTTCATAGAAAAGTGAAAGTGGATACTCTAAAATGCACAAGATAAGTGTGAGTGCTATGGGTGGCGTTCTCGTAGGGAGACGAGAGCGGATCCATAGTGGTGTATTGATATGGTGAATATGTGGACTCATGTGAGCCACCTCAAAAGAGTTACTTGAAGTCGTAGTTCAGGATAGCCATCGCGTAAAAGCTGGCTTGCTGTAGTTAAACTCCACCACCCCCTTAGTTTACAATGATGCATATGTAGTTAGTTCTGATGTAAGTCTAGGTACATTTGTACTCACATTTGCTTAATTTATGTTTTTGAAGAGAGACTTCAGTATCGCTAGTAGTTCCACGTGGACTTCGACATCTAGCTTGTTACCTCAGCTACGATCTTGGGCCCTCGGCAGGATCTTATAGATAGTTAGGCTTCTAAGCCACTTTTCATTTGTAGTTGTCTGCACTCAGACATGTTATGATTCTGTTGTTTGTATGCTCTGAATGTTGGGTCATGAGACCCATGTTTGTACTATTTGGCTCCTCGGAGCCTAATGAATAAATACTTTGAGTCGTAGAGTTTTGTTGTGATGCCATGTTGTATTTGCACATATCGCGCATATTGTGTGTATGATTTCGAAATGCTTGGTTTGCGTGGGATCCGACAATCTAGTTTTTTATTGTTGGTAGCCTCTCTTACGGGGAAATGTCTCCTAGTGCTTCCACTGAGCCATGGTAGCTTGCTACTACTCCGGAACACTTAGGCTAGCCGCCATGTGTCCTTCATCGTTCCTGTGTCTGTCCCTTCGGGGAAATGTCACCCGTTGTTCCTTTAAATCCTTGTAGCTTGCTACGACTTGGGTTCATACGTTGTTGCACGTTGTTGCCGGGTCATGTATGCATGTCCCTGTAAGTTAGTGCCACCTTGGGTTTACGATTAGTCATGTCGGCCCGGGTTCTTTGTCATGTGGATGCTTGCGGCACTATTATATACATGAGCCAAAATGTGCAAATGGTCCCGGCCTGGTAAGGTGGCACCTATAGGAATACCGTGCGTGAGGCCGCAAAGTGACATGGTGTGTTACATGCTAGATCGGTGTGACTTAGGATCGTGGTCCTAACACATTAGCTCAATCAACAACATATTGTCATGTCATGATAATGCATCATATTGTTGCATTGCATTGATTGTCATCCTTCTCTGGCCGGTGATGTTCCCTCTTAGTGGACGTTGTTCTGACATTGTGATTGTTGACACCGATGAAAAGCTATAATATCTTGAGAAGTGCCAGGCAAGCAAAACCCCTTTGATCACTCTGATACAATCCCACTCTCTAGCTCTTGCTCTCTTTTACTGCATTAGGACAACAACGAATCAACTGTTACATGCTACGATAGTTGAACCCCTTTCCTCTGCATGACCTGTCTTTGCCAAAGTAAATAGTTCAAACCCACTAGCATGAGTAGGAGTTGTTTGAGACATGATGTGCCTACTCATTTATGCTTGCTTGTTATGCCTGCTATTGCTTAGAGTTGCGTCAGGTCTAATTCATCAGGGATGAATTGGAATGTGGTCATCATGTCCTACTGTTGAGAGCTAAGTGTGTGAACACGATTTCATAAAGGTAGCAGTGAGAGGCCATGTAGGAGTACATGGTGGGTTGTCTCATTGAAACCGTTCTCCAGAACTGAGTTCTGTTTTTGTGATCCAAGATAATTACTACCACACATTAGGATCCTTTATTGACTCTCTCGACTTATTAATTGCCATGTCCTCTGTCCAGAAGTTGCAAGTAGTTTCTGGTGTTTGTAGTATGCATGAGGTTGTGCGTAGCGCTGACCCTAGGGGTGGGCTTTGATGTAGTAGGCAAGTGGCACGGTGTACGTAGACGCCCGTTTGGTGCCTCGGGAACCCTACACACATCATTTGGGGCCATAGTGGAAACCTCGTCCGAACTCCATGAGGATGGAACCCGAATAGGCGATAAACCAGGACTAGAGACTTGTGTGGTTAGTCAGGTCGTGGCCAACACCCTCACTGGGCTTCTGCTTGGAGGTTGTCGAGTATATGTCATGTAAGCAAAGGTAAGTGGTGGAAGTGTGTGTGAAGAAGTACACCCCTGCAGGGTTATCAAACTATTTGAATAGCCGCGTCTACGGTAATGGACTACTGGGTTGCTTATACAGTTCATAGACAAGTGAAAGTGGATACTCTAAAGTGCTCAAGATAAGCGTGAGTGCTATGGATGGCCTTCTCGTAGGGAGATGGGAGCGGATCCATAGTGGTGTATTGTTATGGTGAATATGTGGACTCGTGTGCGCCACCTCAAAAGAGTTGCCGGCAGTCGTAGTACAGGGTAGCCACTGAGTCAAACCTGGCTTGCCGCAGTTAAACTCCACCACCCCTTTGTTGATACTGATGCATATGTACTTAGTTCTGATGTAAGTCTTAATGGGTACATTTGCACTCACATTTGCCTAATTTATGTTTTTGCTGAGAGACTTAAGTCTCACTAGCAGTTCCGCGTGGACTTGGATATTTAGCTTGTTTTCTCAGCTACGATCTTGTACCCTTGGGAGGGTCTTATAGATAGTCAGGCTATAAAGCCTTATTCCTTTTCAGATGTCTGTACCCAGATATGTTTATGCTTCTGTTGCCTATATGCTCTGTATGTTGGATCATGTGACCCATGATTGTAATTCTTACTTTGTATGACCTCTCCGGAGCCTTCAAAATAAATACTTTGAGTCATAGAATTTTGTTGTGATGCCATGTTGTATTTGCACATATCGAGCATATTGTGTGTATGATTTTAAATGCTTAGTATGTGTGGGATCTAACAATATAGTTGTTTATTCTTGGTAGCCTCTCTTATGGGGAAATGTCTCCTAGTGCTTCCACTGAGCCATGGTAGCTTGCTACTGCTCCGGAACACTTTGGCTGGCCGGCATTTTCCCTTCTTTGCTCCTGTGTCTGTCCCTTCGGGGAAATGTCACACGTTGTTCCTTTAAGTCCTTGTAGCTTGCTACGACATGGGTTCATACGTTGATGACCGACACGTGCATTGCTGGGTCATGTATGCCTGTCCCTCTAAGTTAGTGCCACCTTGAGTTTACGACTAGTCATGTCAGCCTTGGTTCTTTGTCATATGGATGCTAGCAAAACTATCATATACATGAGCCAAAAGGTGCAAATGGTCCCATGCCAGGTAATGTGGCACCCGTGGGGATACCGTGTGTGAGGACGCAAAGTGATATGATATGTTACATGCTAGATCGGTGTGACTTAGGATCGGGGTCCTAACAAAGAAGAATGGTCGCTGGTGAGGAGGCGGCGCTGCAAGAAGAAGGGTAGCCGGCGAGGAGGCGGCGCTTCAAGAAGAAGGGTCACCGACAAGGAGGCCGAGCCACCAGTAAAGCAGCAGTGAAGGCTTGAACTTGGAAAGCAAGGAGGAACTGTGGAAATGTGGCTTTTGGTGGGAGGGACGGGGCGGGGAGATAGATATTTCAGCGGTGGCAGAAAAATTTTGCTCGGTGCCGCGAGAAACTGGTGCGCAAGTATGGTTCAAGCGCGGGTGGTGGACTGTATGAACGGATCGATATAGTTGACTAGAGGGGGGTGAATAGGCAACTAACAATTTTTAGCTTTTCTTTACCAAATTAAACTTTGCATCAAAGTAGGTTGTCTAGATATTCAACTAGGTGAACAACCTATATGATGCAACAACAACAAGCACACGAGCAAGCAAGGGATACAACACAAGTAAGCTTGCAAAAGTAAAGGCGCGAGATAACCAAGAGTGGAGCCGGTGGAGACGAGGATGTGTTACCGAAGTTCCTTCCTTTTGAGGGGAAGTACGTCTGCGTTAGAGCGGTGTGGAGGCACAATGCTCCCCAAAAAGCCACTAGGGCCACCGTATTCTCCTCACGCCCTCACACAATGCGATATGTCATGATTCCACTATTGGTGCCCATGAAGGCGGCGACCAAACCTTTACAAACAAGGTTGGGGCAATCTCCACAACTTAATTGGAGGCTCCCAACGACACCACGAAGCTTCACCACAATGGACTATGGCTCCGAGGTGACCTCAACTGCCTAGGGTGCTCAAACACCCAAGAGTAACAAGATCCGCTAGGGATAAGTGGGGGGGAATCAAATCTCTCTTGGTGGAAGTGTAGATCGAGGCCTTCTCAACTAATCCTGAGCAAATCAACAAGTTTGATTGGCTAGGGAGAGAGATCGGGCGAAAATGGTGCTTGGAGCAACAATGGAGCTTAGAGGTGGAAGAGGTAGTCAACTAGAGGTAGGAGACACCCCTTTTATAATAATGGAAAAGATCCAACCGTTATCATGCGGTACTACCGCTCCAGGAACGCGGTACTACTGCAAGGCCCCGCGGTACTACCGTGAGGGACCATGATACTTCCGTGGCAGCAACAGAGACTAGGACATGCCAGACTAAAGAGCAGTACTTCCGCGAGCGAGGTACTACTGCTCCCCCTTGCGGTACTACCGCAAGGCAGGAAAGTCCTAGCCTACGAAGGGCGCGGATGAATAAAAATACATCCGTGCCTACTTCCGCTGGAAAAGAAACAGTGCAAATATCTGACGCGGTACTACCGCTAGGGCGCGGTACTACCGAATGGCAGCTGAATCAGGCCGCGCACGGTACTACCGCGCACGAAGTGCGGTACTACCGTGGAGGCGCGGATGTAAAAAATTACATCCGCTCCTACTACCGCGAAGCAGCGGTACTAGGCATGAGGGCCACGGTACTACGACTCTAGGGGAGCGGTACTACCGTTGGCACCCGCGGTACTACCACGCGACGCGAGGTACTACCGTGGGTGCGCGGATGTAAAAAATTACATCCGCCCCTACTATCCCACCGCAGCGGCACTAGGCCTGGGAGCCACAGTACTACAACTCCAGAGGAGCGGTACTACCGTGGGCTCCAGCATTACTACCGCAGGTGCTTGCGGTACTACCGCTCCCGGGAGCAGTACTACCGCAAGCTTAGCAATAGCAGCCAGGACAATCACAAAGAGGATAACCGGGGAAGCTCCAAAGTGCAAGGGAAAGGTGGAGACAAGGAGGGAAACGTGTACGTGATGATTCCACCCGAACCTTTCCGACACGGACCCGCTCTTAATAGTACAACTCTCCTACGATTCAAATCCACCAAAAAGAAATGTAGAACAACGCCGTCTTCAATAGTCTTTGAGGGGCACCGAACCGACTTGTGCCTAGCGCTGAAACGTATGGGAAACTCAACGCACATGATTAGTCCGCAAAAGCATTGTCATCAATCACCAAAACACCTTAGGGACAAAAATGCCCTTACAATCTCCCCCTTTTTGGTGGATTGATGACAATACAGAATTTGCACAAAAGGGAGATAATATAGAGCAGAGGCAAACCCCTCCTCTCTAGAATATAGACGGGCTCCCCCTAGATGTGTGCAATCTAGATGGATGCTATGGACTGCATAGCACACAAACTAGGATCAACACTCCCCCTATATTTTAGAGACAAGGCATGATTACTAACATCTAAGCAATAGCATAGCACAAAGGTAGCACAATATATCACAACCTCGCTAAGATAGATAGAGTGCATATGTCTTACACCATATGAAGGAAGGCAACCCAAAGCAAGCGAAACGAGGTTCAAACGAAGTTCAAACGAGAAAGCAAACACACCGAACACGAACCACGACACACGACTCGCAAATCCCTACACTCTCTTCCCCTTTGGCATCGAGACGCCAAAAAGGCAAAGAGGACACCTACACACAAGGGGTGGCTCAAGCAGCGAAATCATCCCAACGCTCCTCATCAGACTCGGCGGCAGGAATGGTCTCCTCGACGTCCTCCTCAGAATCAGTCCACCGGTAGCCTTGTTTATCCATCCACTCGGCCTCTGGAGTGATGCAATCCTCAGAACCGCCAGACACGTCCTCACCATACTATGGGAAGACCTAGTAGCACGGTCCTTGGATGCCACGTGAGTCCTGTACTGCCCCTTAGCTTGCATGCAGAAAAGAGTCTTCATCCTATACTATGGGAAGACCTAGTAGCACGGTCCTCAGCATCATCCTCTGCTCCAGCCTCCTCCTCGTCAATAGCCCTCCTAGCAGTAGACGCCTCAGCATGAGTAGTAGTGTTGGCCCAGTTGGGCTTGACATGGAGACAGATGGGATCATGTCGAATCCAGTCTGGAGCAAGGAACTCATCACCAGGGTACATCTTCTCCCAAGTCTTTGAGATCAACAGAAACAGATATGTTCCATAGATAGGCACCTTGCGGTTGAACACCGCAAACCGAAGCTCACACCACATGATGTGTGAGACATCAAGTGGCTGAGTCTGAGACACACGAACCTCCTCGCATAGGAGCATCATATCCACCATATAGGCATGAACCTTGTCCTTGTCGCCAATGCGAGAGAATAGAGAGTTGCGGAAGATGCGATACATGATATCCAGAAAAGAGTTGAGCACCCACGCCGACTTGCCATTGGGAAGCGTCTTCTCAACATAGAATGGCTGAATCTTGTCCTTGCTAGCAGACTCAGAATTGGCATGGGGGCGAACACCCACGGGAGTGGCGAGCCCGCCATCAGGAACCTGGAACAGACCCATGAACTCCTTCCAGGTAGCAGTCAACTTACGGCTATTGGTCATCCAGGTCATCCTCCGCTCCTCGTCAGGGTGAAAGTAAACTGAGGCAAAGAACTGACAGATAAGCTCAAGGTCATAGTCAAGGTGGAAAGAGATCACATGTTCAATACCAAACTGCTCCACCAAATCCAAAGCTTCTCCAAAGTACTCACGAAACTTGTCCTTCCTCAGGTGATGCATGTCTATCCACTTGACATCCATGTAGGTATTTTGCTTGTTCTTGATGACATCCAGATAAGTGAGAGTCTGCTGCTTGGTCCAAAACAGTGAACAACCTCTGACAGTAGCACAAGGATTCACATATGGGTTGAGTTGCCTGAGACGGATGAACTCAGATTGGGGTATCTCGTCCATGCCCTTAGCGGGTTCCTTGTGCTTACTAGCGGAGGTCTTGACATGGCGCTTGGGGACAGTGGAGCCCTCTGGTGCTTCACCTTGATTGCGCAGACGCTTGGAGCCGGTGTCACGTCTGGGATTGGAATGGAGAGAGCCACCAACTGAGACACAAAACGCAAAACACCCAAGAGAAGCAAAAAGGATCAATGCAAAGACCACGGTAAAGCACAAGAAACACATAGAAAGTATACGTGAAAGTTGCCATGAGATAGATTAGACCCATGGTAGTACTGCCTGATGCTGCGGTACTAAAATTTTAGTACCACTCCAAGTCGCGGTAGTACCGTGTGACGTCATGGTAGTACCGGGGTGGGAGCGGTAGTAAGATCCTTGTGCCGCAGCGCGTGCGGTAGTACCGTGCCTGACGGGCGGTAGAACCAGACAAGCGGTAGTACCGCACAAGTGGCGCGGTAGTACCGCACCGCGTTAGATCCGAACCAAAGTTTGAATCTGAGAAGAACTGCGAAACCACGGCGGTACTATGGTTGATCAAATCTAGGACAGGACAAAATGTCAAGTATAATCCCTACGTAATACTATTCTCCTACATCCTACTCTTGCATAGATTAGCCTCAAAATCTCAAGAACACATATGTCTCCCCAAAAAACCTAGAGGCAAAGAAAACAACAAAAATGAGAGGGAGTTTGGGAAAGACCTTGCTCCATGGCAAGAGCACGTGGTGGGGAACGATCCCACCGAACGGAATCGCAGGAGAGCAGCCGGAGGCGGAGATCCGCCGAAGGATGCCGGCCCCGTTCTTGAGCGAGGGAGAGAGAGAGAGAGACGAACTGGGGAAAACTGACGAATGGGTATGGGGGAGTTAGAAATCCCCTTGCCCGTCCATATCCCCACGCGTCTGCGACGGCGCGGTAGTACCGCACATCATCGCGGTAGTACCGCTTGGGCGGAAGTACCGCACCAAAGCGGTAGTACCGCTCTCCCAGGCGGCAGTAAAAAATTACTGCCGCGCGGGGGCGGTAGTATCGTGCTCTCCACACGCGGTAGTTCCGTAGCATGCTGCGGTAGTACCGTGAGCTCAAGAAAAAGCAGGTTTCAACACACAAAAGAGGTCTTCGCAAGAAAACTTTTAGCACAAGAGACACCACAAGAACGCGCACAACCCAAAGGCAGAAAGTCAACAAGAAGCAACCACGCGACACTACCTCTCAAAGGTGAGGGCGGTGGCCGGAGCCACCTATGTTTGAGTGAGTTGGTATGGCACCACGAAGAATTATCCTTGGGCCCATGACCAAAACTCATCTTTGAAGCACAAGTACCATCAAAAATGGCTAATGTGAAAGAGTTGATCGATTTATGCATAATGGGGGGAGGGAGAGTTCATTGAGAGAACAACACTCCCCCTATGTCCATGCCTACACCTAAACTAGACAACAAGTTGAGTGTGGTGGGAGGTGCAAGGGTTCAAGTCAAATTTCTTGAATCAATGATATTTAGCTCATGCCTTAACTCGCGAAATCTTGCTTCATCCAAGGGCTTCGTGAAAATATCTGCAAGGTTATCATGAGTGTTGACATACTTGAGCTCGATCTCCCCTTGCCTAATGTGATCCCTAATGAAGTGATACCGAATCTCAATATGCTTCATCTTGAAGTGTTGCACCGGGTTGAGAGAAATCTTGATGGCACTTTCATTATCACACCAAAGAGGCACTTTGCCACAAATGATACCGTACTCCTTTAAAGTTTGCCTCATCCATAAGAGTTGTGCACAACTACTACCGGCCGCCACATATTCTGCCTCGGTGGACGAGAGAGAGAGACAAAACTTTGCTTCTTGGAAGACCAACTCACCAAGGAGCAACCAAGAAATTGGCACCCTCCGGAAATTGACTTCCTATCCAGTTTTTCTCCCGCCCAATCGGAATCCGTATATCCTTCAAGCTTGAAGTTTGCCCCTCTTGGGTACCATAAGCCAAAGTTTGGGGTATGAGCCAAATATCGAAAGATTTGCTTGACCGCCACATAGTGGCTTTCCTTTGGTGCGGCTTGAAACCGCACACATATTCCCACACTCAACGTGATATCCGGCCTAGATGCACAAAGGTAAAGCAAGGAGCCAGTCATGGAGCGATATACGTTTTGATCCACCGCTTTACCATTGGGATCAATGTCAAGCTGGCACTTGGTAGGCATTGGAGTAGAAGCCGGCTTGACATCACTTAGCTTGAATCTTTTTAGCATGTCTTGAGTGTATTTGGCTTGGTTGATGAAGGTACCTTCTCTTCTTTGTTTGATATCAAAACCAAGGAAGAACTTCAACTCTCCCATCGAAGACATCTTAAACTTGGAGGTCATGAGAGCGGAAAATTCCTCATTGAAAGCTTTGTTAGGGGAACCAAAGATAATATCATCAACATATAGTTGGCATACAAACAACTCCCCTATGACCTTCTTAGTAAAAAGAGTGGGATCGATTTGCCCCACCTCAAATCCACGATTTTGTAACAACTCGGTAAGGTGGTCATACCACGCACGTGGGGCTTGTTTAAGGCCATAGAGTGCATTCTCGAGTTGATACACATGATCCGGGAAGTAGGGATCCTCGAACCCAGGGGGTTGCTTGACAAAGACGAACTCATTAATAGGACCATTAAGAAAAGCATTTTTCACATCCATTTGTTGCAACTTAAAGTTGTGATGGGAAGCATAAGCAATCAACAAACATATGGATTCAAGGCGAGCAACGGGAACAAAGGTTTCACAATAGTCGATACCCTTGACCTGGGAGTAGCCTTGTGCTACCAATCTTTCCTTGTTGCGAATGATGTTCCCATGAGCATCTTGCTTGTTCTTGAATATCCACTTGGTTCCAATGACATTGTGGTTCCCCGACGGCCTTGGCACCAATCTCCCCACCTTGTTGTACTCGAAGTTGTTGAGTTCTTCATGCATGGCATTGAGCCAATCCGGATCTTCGAGCGCCTCATAGACCTTTTGGGGTTCAACACAAGAGACAAACGCATGATGTTCACAATAGTTTGCTAATTGTCTATGAGTGCTTACCCCCTTTCTTAGGCTTCCAACCACATTCTCCATGAGATGACCTTTGGCGGTGAGCTTGGAAGCAATATTCTCGGCACGACGCTCTAATTCCTCCTTGGATGTGGAAGGAGGAGGATTAACTTGATTATCTTGAGCGCCGTCTTGAGCTTGTTCAAAATCTTGAGTTTGCTCTTGATCTTGAACTTGCTCGAGGGGGAGAACTTGACCTTGGACGTCATTTGGTGGTTCACCACCATCTTGAGGTTGATCTTGTCCTTGGTCTTGTTCACGAGGTTGAGGGCCTTCAATTTGTTCTTCGGAAGCGTGTGGGTCTTGGGGAGGTGATGGCTCCACTTGAGTGGAGCATTGTCCTTCTCTTTCGGCCACAAGGGGTTCCTCAATGGGTAGAATATGACCAATACCCATTCTTCTTATGGCATAGGGAGGAATTTCATCACCTACATCACAAGTACCACTTTGCTCCACTTGGGAGCCGTTATTTTCATCAAACTCCACGTTACACGTCTCCTCAATGAGTCCGGTGGACTTGTTGAGAACACGGTAAGCATGAGAGTTTGTAGCATAACCAACAAATATGCCCTCATAAGCTCTATCCTCAAATTTAGACAAACGAACACCTTTCTTAAGAATGAAACACTTACACCCGAACACCCGGAAGTACTTGAGATTGGGCTTCTTACCGGTGAGTATCTCATAAGGAGTCTTGTTCAAGCCTTTGCGGATATAGAGCCGATTGGATGCATGACATGTTGTGTTGATGGCTTCGGCCCAAAAGTTGTATGGAGACTTGAACTCCGCCATCATGGTCCTTGACGCATCCATCAACGTCTAGTTCTTCCTCTCTCTGACACCATTTTGTTGAGGGGTATATGGTGCAACATATTGATGCTTGATCCCCTCATCACTAAGAAACTCATCCAAGGTATGGTTCTTGAACTTGATGCCGTTGTCACTTCTTATTGTCAAGATCTTTGCATCATGTTGACGTTGAGCTTCATTTGCAAAGTCGATGACGGTTTGTTGAGTCTCACTCTTCCTCTTGAAGAAGTATACCCAAGTGTATCTTGAATAATCATCCACAATCACCAAGCAATACTTTCTACCTCCAAGACTATCAAAAGATGGGGGCCCAAAGAGATCCATGTGAAGGAGTTCCAAGGGTCTCTTCGAGTAGATGGTCGTGGGAGGGTGAGCCTTCTCATGAAGCTTTCCTTCAATACAAGCACTGCAAGCACGATCTTTGGCAAAACTAACATTTGTTAGTCCACGGACATGATCCCCCTTGAGAAGACTTTGCAAAGATCTCATATTGACGTGGGCTAAACGGCGATACCAAAGCCATCCCATGTCAACTTTAGCCATTAGGCATGTCGCGGTCTTAGTGGGTCGCTCCGAAAAGTTTATCACATAGAGACCGTTCTCGACATGCCCTACAAAGGCTACTTTAAGAGTCTTGCTCCACAAGAGGGCCACGGTATCAATGTCAAAGAAAGTGGCAAAACCCATGAGTGCAAGTTGATGAACGGAAAGTAAATTGTATGCAAGGGACTCAACAAGCATGACTTTCTCGATCGTTAGATCATGAGAAATGACAACCTTGCCAAGACCTAATACCTTAGAATGTGAGGCATCACCCCACTCGACATTGGTGGGTATAGATGGAAACTTTTGCATGTCCACCACCAAGTCCTTGCTCCCGGTCATATGATTTGTTGCTCCACTACCGAGCAACCATGATCCCCCACCGGAAGCAAACACCTACAAGAGATCAATGCTTGGTTTTAGGTACCCATTTAGTAATGGGTCCTTTGATGTTAGTAACAAGGGTCTTAGGAACCCAAATAGACCATTCAATGTACTCATAAGGAGAACCAACAAATTTAGCATAAACATGCCCATCACTAGCACGGCACAACACATATGACGGGTTAAAGTCGCCAGCTTTGTTGAAGGAGATGGTTGTGCCCCTTTTCACATCAACACCCTTCACATTTTCCTTCTTCTCCTTAGGAGCACCCTCTCCCTCTTTCACAAAATTTTGCTTGAGAGGAGGAGGTCGTTTGGTCTTGTCGTTCTTCTTCTTATTCTTAGATTTGGGAGCAAACCCAATTCCCTTCTTGGCCACAACTTCCTTTCGATTGCTCCAAAGATCATTGAGGTTCCTCTCACCTTGAATGCATGTCACAAGCCCTTTCTCAAGTTGATCCTTCAACTTGGCATTCTCCTCCACAAGATGCACATGCTCACAACAGGGGTTAGTAGCATATGCATTATAAATTAATACCATATGAGGAAAGGTGGCCTTTTCCTTTGTTAGCTTAACTTGGAGTTGAGCATGAGACTCCTTGAGGTTAGCATGAGCACCCTTCAAGACCTTGTGGGCCTTGTCAAGTACATCAAACTCCTCCTTGAGTCTAACATGATCAACCCCAAGTTTAGCCTTCTCGGAAGTTAGCACACGAGACACGACAAGAGCATGATCAAGATCTTTCTTTAACTTAGCATGGTCATTGTTGTATGACTCCTCAAGAGTCAAATGATTCCCACGCTCTTCCTCAAGAGCATTAGAGAGATCCGATATCTCATCGGCATAGTCATGACTATGACCTTCCATCTTAGAGATGGTTTCTTCGTGAGCCTCGATCATTGTCATTGGCTTCACCAAGTTGTTCCAAGAGAGCAACAAAGTGCTTCTTGGATTTCCCCTTGAGCTTACTCATAAATGACTCAAATTCATTCACATCCTCATTAGACCCCTCATGTGCATCAATGCAACCCTCCAAAGAGGGATTAGTAATGATGTTTGTTTTGATGTTGGGGGTTACCTTGTTAGAGGCTTTAGCCATGAGGCACTTGGCGTTGATGTTCTCATTGGGTTAATCAAAGAGAGACACCCGGGGAGTGGTAGCAATGGCAACGGAGGCCATGGCCATTGCTTCTACATTTTCATCATCATCGTCATCCTCATGGTATTCTTTTTGAACCACCAACCCACGAGTAGGAGTCTTCTTGGCGAAGTTCTTCTTGTTGGGGAAGGACTTGGCTTTGTCTTTTCGGATGAACTTGCCACCATTGTCTTCCCGCTTCTCGTAAAGACAATCCGCAACGGAATGGCTCACATTGCCACAGTTGAAACAAGTTCTAACTCGTTGCTTGCCCTTGAAGCCACTTGAGTTGTTCTTGTTGAAGTTGGGTCTTGAATTCTTCTTGCTCAAAAATTATCTTGAAGCAAGAGCCATGTGCTCATGATAATCATATTTCCTGTCTTCGGGGTTGCTCTCCTCATCTTCCTCTTCTTCCTCTTCTTCCACAATAACCTTGGCCTTCAAGGCAAGGTTGGGCTTCTTTGCCCTTTTAGAACCGAGCACTGCATTGTCGGCGGTCTTGTCCAAGATGCTCATTGCAACGAACTCATCCAACACTTCACTTGAGGTCATGGAGTGGAAGTCCGGTCTTTCATGAATGACGGAGGACATGGCCTTGTTGTAGGGCATCATGGCCTTCAGGAACTTGCGCTTGATCCAATTGTCATCCGTGTCCTTGCTCCCATGATCTCGGAGTGAGACCGCGAGTTTGGTCACTCTTCGAAATAGCTCACGAGGTTCTTCATCTTCTTTCATTGCAAACTCATCGGCTTCAACTTGCACCACTTCAAAGTTGGAGCGTTGAATGCTAGCACTTCCTCGATAGAGAGACAAAACACATTGCCATGCGTCTTTGGCCATGGCATGGGGTCTAAGATGAGGGAGATCTTCGGGAAGGATTGCATCTTGGATGATGAAGAGAGCACTCTCATTGAATTGATTATCCACCACTTCTCTCCGGGTGAAGTTGCTTCGGTCATGTGGGTAGAAACCTTCTTCAATGATTCTCCAAAGATTAGTATTCACATGATTTAAATGACGCTTGAAGCGATACACCCAAGAATCAAAATCATCATTTTTCACAATCTTAGGAGGAGGACCGGCTTGATTGATATGAGTAGAGGGAATCGGTCCTCCATAAGTTGGAGGTTCCACATGGGCAAAGATGTCGGTGCCATTTCTACCACTAGTAGAAGGACCATTCTCACTATTAGCTTCCCCCTTGTTGGAGTTAGCATCTGTCACCTTGTTGGTGGGATCACCCACTTTCAATGGCGGGGTAGGTAGTTTAAGTCCTTCTAAGAATTTATTAAACATGCTTTCTACCATGGTTATCATTGAGGTTTTCAATGTGTCCAAGGCCACATTGAATTCCTCACGGGACTCCATGGTTTCCCCATCACCCGTAAACGAGATCGGATTCACACCGGAGTGCTCCTCCTCCCCATGGTCTACGGTGTCAACCATACTCTTCGGACGGCAAAGTCCTTAACAAAGAGACGAGGCTCTGTTACCAATTGAAAGGATCGATATAGTTGACTAAGGGGGGGGTGAATAGGCAACTAACAATTTTTAGCTTTTCTTTACCAAATTAAACTTTGCATCTAAGTAGGTTGTCTAGATATGCAACTAGGTGAACAACCTATATGATGCAACAACAACAACAAGCACACGAGCAAGCAAGGGATACAACACAAGTAAGCTTGCAAAAGTAAAGGCGCGAGATAACCAAGAGTGGAGTCGGTGGAGACGAGGATGTGTTACCGAAGTTCCTTCCTTTTGAGGGGAAGTACGTCTCCGTTAGAGCGATGTGGAGGCACAATGCTCCCCAAAAAGCCACTAGGGCCACCATTCCACTATTGGTGCCCTTGAAGGCGGCGACCGGACCTTTACAAACAAGGTTGGGGCAATCTCCACAACTTAATTGGAGGCTCCCAACGACACCACGAAGCTTCACAACAATGGACTATGGCTCCGAGGTGACCTCAACTGTCTAGGGTGCTCAAACACCCAAGAGTAACAAGATCCACTAGGGATAAGTGGGGGGAATCAAATCTCTCTTTGCTGGAAGTGTAGATCGAGGCCTTCTCAACTAATCCCGAGCAAATCAACAAGTTTGATTGGCTAGGGAGAGAGATCGGGCAAAAATGGAGCTTGGAGCAACAATGGAGCTTAGAGGTGGAAGAGGTAGTCAACTAGAGGTAGGAGACACCCCTTTTATAGTAATGGAAAAGATCCAACCATTATCCACATGTCCAGCCTACCACATGCGGTACTACCGCTCCAGGAACGCGGTACTACCGCAAGGCCCCGCGGTACTACCGTGAGGGACTACGGTACTTCCGCGGCAGCAGCTGAGACTAGGACATGCCTGACTAAAGAGCAGTACTTTCGCGAGCGCGGTACTACCGCTCCCCCTTGCGGTACTACCGCAAGGCAGGAAAGTCCTAGCCTACGAAGGGTGTGGATGAATAAAAATACATCCGTGCCCACTTCTGCTGGAAAAGAAATAGTGCAAATATCTGACGCGGTACTACCGCTAGGGAGCGGTACTACCGAATGGCAGCTGAACCAGGCCGCGCGCGGTACTACCGCGCACGAAGTGCGGTACTACCGTGGAGGCGCGGATGTAAAAAATTACATCCGCTCCTACTACCACGAAGCAGTGGTACTAGGGATGAGGGCCACGGTACTACGACTCCAGGGGAGCAGTACTACCGTTGGCACCCACGGTACTACCGCACGCGACATGCGGTACTATCGTGGGGGCACGGATGTAAAAAATTACATCCGCCCCTACTACCGCACCGCAGCGGCACTGGGCCTGGGAGCCACGGTACTACGACTCCAGAGGAGCGGTACTATCGTGGGCTCCAGCGGTACTACTGATACGTCTCCAACGTATCTATAATTTTTGATTGCTCCATGCTACTTTATCTACTGTTTTGGAATATATTGGGCTTTATTTTCCACTTTTATATTATTTTTGGGACTAACCTATTAACCGAAGGCCCAGCCCAGATTTGTTGTTTTTTTTTGCCTATTTCAGTATTTCGAAGAAACGGAATATCAAACGGAGTCCAAACGGAATGAAACCTTTGGGAACGTGATTTTCTCATCGAACGTGATCCAGGAGACTTGTACCCTATTCCAAGAAGCTTCCGAGGAGGTCATGAGGGTGGACGGCGCCCCCCCGGGCGCGCCCCCTACCTCGTGGGCCCCTCGGAGCTCCACTGACGTACTCCTTCCTCCTGTATAAACCCATATATCCCCGTATGATCAGAACGGGAGCCAAAAAACCTAATTCCACCACCGCAACCTTCTGTATCCACGAGATCCCATCTTGGGGCCTGTTCTGGAGCTCCGCCGGAGGGGGCATCCATCACGGAGGGCTTCTACATCATCACCATAGCCCCTTCAATGAAGTGTGAGTAGTTTACTTCAGACCTTCAGGTCCATAGCTAGTAGCTAGATGGCTTCTTCTCTCTTTTTGGATCTCAATACAATGTTCTCCCCCTCTCTCGTGGAGATCTATTCGATGTAATCTTCTTTTTGCGGTGTGTTTGTTGAGATCGATGAATTGTGGGTTTAAGATCCAGTATTATCTATGGAAAATATTTGATTCTTCTCTGAATTCTTTTATGTATGATTGAGTTATCTTTGCAAGTCTCTTCGAATTATCCATTTGGTTTGGCCAACTAGATGTGTAGTTCTTGCAGTGGGAGAAGTGCATGGCTTTGGGTTCAATCTTGCGGTGTCCTTACTCAGTGACAGAAAGAGTTGCAAGGCACGTATTGTATTGTTGCCATCGAGGATAACAAGATGGGGTTCTTATTATATTGCATGAATTTATCCCTCTACATCATGTCATCTTGCTTAAGGCGTTACTCTGTTTTTAACTTAATACTCTAGATGCATGCTGGATAGCGGTCGATGAGTGGAGTAATAGTAGTAGATGCAGAATCATTTCGATCTACTTGTCACGGACGTGATGCCTATATACATGATCATTGCCTAGATATACTCATAACTATGCTCAATTCTATCAATTGCTCAACAGTAATTTGTTCACCCACCGTAGAATACTTATGCTCTTGAGAGAAGCCACTAGTGAAACCTACGGCCCTCGGGTCTATTCTCATCATATCAATGTCAGGACCCCGACTCAATGCCACATCGATCTAGCATGTAACACCTCATATCACTTTGCGGCCTCACGCACGGTATTCCCACGGGTGTCGCCTTACCTTTGCCCGGGACCGTTTGCGCCTTTTGGCACACGTATATGATAGTGTCGCTAGCATCCATATGATAAGGAGCCCGGGCTGACATGGCTAGTCGTAAACCCAAAGTGGCACAAACCTACAGGGACAGGCATCCACGACCCAGCATCGAACGTGTCGGTCATCAGCGAGTGAATCCAGGCTGTAGCACTGGGCTAGCAGGACTCCGGTGAACCGGGCTGTAGCGGGCTAACAGGACTCTGGTATTCATCGCGTGACATTTCCCCGACGGGACAGACACAGGAACGAAGAAGGACACATGCCGGCCAGCCTAAGTGTTCCGGAGCAGTAGCAAGCTACCATGGCTCGGTGGAAACACTAGGAGACATTTCCCGGTAAGAGAGGCTACTAAAGATAAACAACTAGATAGTCAGATCCCACACATACCAAGCATTTCAATAACATACACACAATATGCTCGATATGTGCAAACACAACATGGCATCACAACATGACTCTACGACTCAAGTATTTATTCATTAGGCTCCGAGGAGCGGGATATTACAAACAGGGGTCTCATGACCCAACATTCAGAGCATACAAATCAAAGCACAAGCGGAAGCTATCATGTCTGAGTACAGACATCTATGAATGAAAAAGGCTCAAAGCCTGACTATCTACCAGATCCTGCCGAGGGCACAAGATCGTAGCTGAGGTAACAAGCTAAACGTTGAAGTCCACGTGGAACTACTAGCGAGACTGAAGTCTCTCTGCAAAAACATAAATTAGGCAAACGTGAGTACAAATGTACCCAGCAAGACTTACATCAGAACTAACTACATATGCACCATTATCAACAAAGGGATGGTGGGGTTTAACTGCAGCAAGCCAGCTTTGACTCTGTGGCTATCCTAAACTACGACTGCAATGTAACTCTTTGAGGTGGCGCACACGAGTCCACATATTCACCATATCAATACACCACTATGGATCCGCTCCCGTCTCCCTATGAGAACGCCATCCATAGCACTCACGCTTATCTTGCGTATTTTAGAGTATCCACTTTCACTTGTCTATGAACTGATATAAGCAACCCAGAAGTCCTTTACCACGGACACGGCTATTCGAATAGATGATGTTAACCCTGCAGGGGTGTACTTCTTCACACACGCTCTCACCACTTACCGCCGTTTACACGACATGTACTCGGCTACCTTCAAGCGGAAGCTCAACGTGGGTGTCGGCCACGGCCTACCTAAACACTCGAGTCTCTAGTCCAGGTTTATCGCCTATTCGGGTTCCATCCATGAGGAGATCCGGCCGGAGTTTCGCTCACAGCCCCAAACGATGTGAACAGGGTTCCCGAGACACCAAACGGGCGCCCGGTACACCGGTGTCATCGATCACATCGTCGAACCACGTCTATCGAGAGGGGACAAACACCGACAACAGAGAAAGAACACAATCAATGCAATGCACCAATATGATGCATGAGTGTGACATGGCAATATGCTGTGGTTTGAGCTAATGCAGCTAGCAACAAAGTTAAATGAAGTTGGTTTGAACCCTAAGTTCAAATCCAAACTCCATATGTGAAATTCAAATGCCATTTATATGATTTGTGCTAAATAGCAGCTATAAGTTGTTCTAACATGCATGAAAATACTACAGATGGATAGATTGGATTTCTCTGATCATTTTTCATATATAATTTATTTAATTTGGAGTTACGGTTGAATTTCTATGAATTTTTGAAGTTTTGGATATTTTCTGAAATAAATAAATCATTTCTGATTTATTTAAAACTCCAGAAAACATTTACTGCGTCAGCATGACATCACCCTGACGTCATCAGGTCAACAGGGCGGGTCCAGGTCAAACCTGACGTGTGGGCCCGGTGGGTTAGTCTAGTTTAAACAGGAATAATTCCGGGGTTAATCTAGTGCGTGGGGCCCATCCGTCAGTGGCACAGTGATTAGCTAATGGCGTCATTAGTGTTAACTAAATGTGCCACGTTGGCTCGCCGGAGTTTCGCCGGCGACGACCAAAAACGCGGCGGAGACGCACCGGGGTGGCTCGGGTTTCGTCTATACTGCACCGTTCAGTGCACCCTTTGGCCCTACGGAGAGCTGGCGCGATGGCGTGTCGGATGGTCGTGGTCTCTGGGCCTGGGGTGGCCGGAGTCGACGGCGGCGAGCTCGGTTGCGGCCGCCGGAGCTCGGGTGAGACATGAGCGACCACTATGGGGCACGGGAGGGCGAGCTGCGGCATGCAACGGGCTCGTGGAGACGTTCTGAGCACGATGGTGTACTCGGGTGGAAGCTCCAGTGGCTGCAGTGACGGCGGCGACGAGGTCAGCGGCGGCCGGAGTTCGGCCGCGACGGAGCTATGGCCTAGAGCTCGCAAACGCGAGGGGAAGGAGAGGGGTTCTACACGGAGGCTCACAGCGAGGTCGATGAGCAGCTCGGTGGTCTCGGGGAGGCGTCGGAGGCGGCGAATCGACCGCGGCGATCGCCGGACAGATGCGGTGATGAAGGCGTCACGTGAGTTGGTGGAGACGAAGAGGAAGGCGCGGCGGTTCTTCTAGAAGCATCGGCGAGGCGAGGGGTGGACATTGGCCGCGGTGGAGCTCGTCGGTGCTCTCGGGTGCTCGTGGTCGATCGCGAGAGAGAGAGAGCAGAGGAGGAGGAGGGGGTCCAGAGCGAGGGGGGGAATCAGGGGGAGTGTCGTGGCATCTCCACGCATGGACAGGCTCGAAGGGGAGGCCTCCAGCGCGAAGCAGGAGGTGGCCGGCGTCGACGCGCGTGTGTCCAGCACGCAGCTGCTTCGGGGCGAGGGGGAGGAAGATGACTGGTAGCTGGGCTGCACAGTAACGGGCCGCGCAGGAGCTGGGCTAGTTGGTGGCGCCAGGTAGGTAAGGGTCCAGGTGAGTCTCTGTTCTTTCTATTTTTTTGTTTCTGTTTTCTAATTTTGCAGTTTTGTTTTAATTTGGTTTCTTAACCAAATTATTTTTGCAGCTCTCTGGAAATTATTGTGGATGCATTAAGGTTTATCCTAGAGCTCCACAAAATATTCCAGGATCTTTGGAGCAATAAAAATATTTATAGAATTTATTTGCTCCAACTCAAATACAATTATGAATTAATTCAAAAACCATAAATGCATTGGAAAAATGTGCATGACCTCTGATTAAGGTTTTAACCCTTTTCCAGAAATAATGAACATTTTTGGAGGGCATTTTGGGTCCGATGAAAATATTTGAATTGAACCTAGTTAAAATTATTATCTGCTAGGGTTTGAACATCCCGATTTCAAAATTTCATTTGAATTTAAACATGATGCATGGATGCTTAAGCAGAGTCAGGCAAGGGCTTAGCTAGGGCTGTGACAATCAATCTATACCACTTTATTTACTTGCTTTGTTTTACTTTGCCTTTACTTTTTACTTTGCATCTATCTATCAAAAATACCAAAAATATTATCTCTATCAGATCTCACTCTCGTAAGTGACCGTGAAGGGATTTACAACCCCTAAGCGTTGGTTGCGAGTTGCTATCGTGTTGTGCAGGTACGAGGGACTTGCGCGTGACCTCCTACTGGATTGATACCTTGGTTCTCAAAAAGTGAGGGAAATACTTACACTACTGTGCTACATCATCCTCTCCTCTTCGAGGAAAACCAACGCAAGCTCGAGACGTAGCAACTACCGCAGGTGCTTGCGGTACTACCGCTCCAGGGAGCAGTACTACCGCAAGCTTAGCAATAGCAGCCAGGACAATCACAAAGAGGATAACCGGGGTAAGCTCCAAAGTTCAAGGGAAAGGTGGAGACAAGGGGGGAAACGTGTATGTGATGATTCCACCCGAACCTTTCCAACGCGGACCCCCTCTTAATAGTACGGCTCTCCTACGATTCAAATCCACCAAAAAGAAATGTAGAACAATGCCATCTTCAATAGTCTTCGAGGGGCACCGAACCGTCTTGTACCTAGCGATGAAACGTCTGAGAAACTCAAGGCACACAATTAGTCCGCAAAAGCATTGTCATCAATCACCAAAACACCTTAGGGACAAAAATGCCCTTACACTGTAGATGACAAAGCTTCCTGCATAAGCCAGACAAGACGGTGCGTCAAGATATTTTATATCGCATCCCACATGCTTCTTTCTAGTAAACTGTTTGTGGTATACTTGATTTTTTCATTATGTCTTGAAAGACAAAATGGTGTTACGGAGGGAAAGGATGGTGTTTGAATTGCTAGAACATTTGTGTATAGTGAACATGCAACTACATGAGTGTCGTGTTTAAATTTGGAATTATTCTGGGTTCGTTTGGCATTTTTATGCATTAGTTGAGTTTCTAGGCATTTAATGTGCGGAATTCAAATTTGAACTACAGGCACATACTCCAGTGCACCAAAGTTTGTTGAAAAATCACATGTATGTATTTTGATGAATTTATAGGTCCCATGCAAGAAATTTGAATGAAATTCAAACATCTGGGCATCGTGGCTCGACCGGGAACATTAAGAAACCTAGTTTTTAAATTCTTAGAAATTCAAAACTCGCCTGAAAATCATGAAACTTGGCATGGTGTCATTTCATGGCACCAACATGATGTGGTCAAAAAATTGGCAGCATTTGGACAAGTTTTGGTATAAGCTTCTTGCAAACCGGAGCTTCTCTCGCAAAGACTAGTGGTTCCCGAGGGGGAACGTGTCACCTTTGTGTGCTAAACGATATACGCTGCCTCCCCCCCTTGATTTTTACAGAGGCAACATAGAACTATATGAGTGCCGTGTTAAAAATTTGAATTATTCCCGGTTTGTTTGGACTCTTCATACATTAATTGAATTTCTGGTCATTTAATGTGCATAATTCAAATTTGAACTACAAGCACATGCTCCAGTGCACCAAAGTTGGTTGAAAAATCACATGTGTGTCCTCGGGTGAATTTCTAGGTCCCATGCCAGAAATGGGGATGGAATTCAAACATCTGGGCATCGAGGCTCGGCCAGAAAGATTGAGAAACTTAGTTCTTTATTTCATGTAAATCCAAAATACGCCTGAAAACCATGAAACTTGGCATGGTGTCATGACATGGCACCAACATGCTGTGGTAAATTTTTTGGCCGAATTGGGACAAGCTTTGGTATAAGTTTCTTGCTAACCGAAGCTTCTCTCAAGAAGGCTCATGGTTCCGAGAAGGAACGTGTCACCTCCGTGTGCGAAACGACAAACACTGCCTTCTCCCGCCTTAATTTTTTTACACAGGCAGATTAGACCAAATAGAAGTAACGTGCTAAATTTAGGAATTATTCCGGGTTCGTTTGGCCTTTTTTATACATTAATTGAATTTATAGTTATTTAATGTGCATAATTCAAATTCGAACTACAAGCACATGCTCTAGTGCACCAAAGTTGGTTGAAAAATCACATTTATGTCCTTGGGTGAATTTGCAGGTCCCATGCAAGAAATGGGAATGGAATTCAAACATCTGGGCGTTGTGCCTCAGCTGGAAATATTGAGAAACTTGGTTTTGTAATTCCGGTAAATCCGAAACATGCCTGAAAATCATGAAACTTGTCATGGCTTTTTGACATGGCACCAACATGCTGTGGTTAATTTTTTTGACCGAATTGGGACAAGCTTTCGTATAAGCTTCTTACAAGCCGGGGCTTCTCTCAACAAGCCTCATGGTTCTGAGAGGGAACATGTCAAATCCGTGTGCGAAACGACATACACTGCCTTCTCCCACCTTGATTTTTTACATAGGTAGCTTAGACCAAATAGGAGTTTCATGCTAAATTTTGGAATTATTCCGGGTTCGTTTGGCCTTTTGATACATTAATTGATTTTCCAGGCATTTGCTGGAACATAATTCAAATTTGAAGTACAAGCGCATGCTCCAATGCTTAAAAGTTAGTAGGAAAATCATTTATGTGTACTTGGGCAAACTTCTAGGTCCCATGGAAGAAGTGGGAATGGAATTCAAACATCTGGGCGTCTTGTCTCGGCCGGAAACATCGAGAAACTTGGTTTTAAAATTCCCGTAAATCCAAAACTCGGCTGAAAATCATGAAACTTGGCATGGTGTCATGACATGGCACCAACATGTTGTGGTAATTCCTCTGTCCGATTTGCGAAGGCGCACACATTAACAATCAACAAAGTCATTTTGGAACAAGTGTTGTCACGTTACAAATCGGAAACACAAGTATTATTGAAACCATGGGCGTTCTACTTACCAATTACGTGCCACTAATAACCCACAAGTATAGGGGATCGCAATAGTTTTCGAGGGTAGAGTATTCAACCGAAATTTATTGATTCGACACAAGGGGAGCTAAAGAATATTCTGAAGTATTAGCAGCTTAGTTGTCAATTCAACCACACCTGAAAGACTAAATATCTGCAGCAAAATATTTAGTAGCATAGTAGTATGGAAGTAGCGGTAACGGTGGCAAAAGTAACAGTAGCAGTTTTGTAGCAATCGTAATAATAGCAACGGAAAAGTAACTTAGCAACGATCAATATGAAACGAGCACGTAGGCAATGGATCAATGATGGATAATTATGTCAGATGGCACTCATCATGAAACGGTTATAACATAGGGTGACACAGAACTAGCTCCAATTCATCAATGTAATGTAGACATGTATTCTGAATATAGTCATACATGCTTATGGAAAAGAACTAGCATGACATCTTTTGTCCTACCCTCCCGTGGCAGCGGCCTCCTTTTAATAGAGTACCGGACCAAAGCATTAGCACTTAGTGAATACATGAACTCCTCAAACTACGGTCATCACCGGGAAGTGTCCCGACTATTGTCACTCCAGGATTGCCGGATCATAACACGTAGTAGGCGACTATAACTTGCAAGATAGGATCAAGCACACAAATATATTCATGAAAACATAATAGGTTCAGATCTGAAATCATGGCACTCGGGAACTAGTGACAAGCATTAGGCATAGCAAAGTCATAGCAACATCAATCTTAGAACATAGTGGATACTAGGGATCAAAGCCTAACAAAACTAACTCAATTACATGGTAAATCTCATCCAACGCATCACAGTCTAGCAAGCCTATGATGGGATTACTCACGCATGGCGGCAAGCATCATGAAATTGGTGACGGAGGATGGTTGATGCTGACGATGGCGATGGATTCCCCTCTCCGGAGCCCCGAACGGACTCCAGATCTGCCCTCCCGAGGAAGAACAGGGCATGGCGGTGGCTCCGTATCGTAAAACGCGATGAATCCTTCTCTCTGATTTTTTTCTCCCCGAACATGAATATATGGAGTTGGAGTTGAGGTCGGTGGAGGTCCAGGGGGCCCACAAGGACGGAGGGCGCGTCAACAACCTTGTGGCCAGGGTGTGGGCCCCCTTCACTTGATTCTTTCACCAATATCTTTTATTAGTTCCAAAAATCATTTCCGTGAAGTTTCAGGTCATCCGAGAACTTTTGTTTCTGCACAAAAATAACACCGTGGCAATTCTGCTGAAAACAGCGTCAGTCCGGGTTAGTTCCATTCAAGTCATGCAAGTTAGTGTACAGAAAAAGGGGAAAGAGTTTGGAAAAGTAGATACGATGGAGACGTATCAACTCCCCCAAGCTTAACCCATTGCTTGTCCTCAAGCAATTCAGTTGACAAACTGAAAGTGATAAAGAAAAACTTTTACAAACTCTGTTTGATCTTGTTGTTGGAAATATGTAAAGCCAGCATTCAAGTTTTCAACAAAGATTATGAACTAACCATATTCACAATAACTTTTAGGTCTCACATTTACTCATATCAATGGCATAATGAACTATTGAGTAATAATAATAAATCTTGGATGGCAACACTTTCTCAAAACAATCATGATATGACATAACAAGATGGTATCTCGCTAGCCCTTCCTGAGACCGCAAAACGTCAATGCAAAGCACCCCTGAAGATCAAGGACTGACTAGACATTGTAATTCATGGTAAAAGAGATACAGTCACAGTCATACTCAATATCAATTAATAACAATGCATACAAATGACAGCGGTGCTCTCTAACTCAAAGAATGCATATGAGAGCCACTCAACATTTTCATCGTGGTATTCTCCTTACGACCCAAAGAAAGGAAAAATAATTTCAAAGAAACACATTGAAATATTTTTTTGAGTATTTGTTTTTCTGAAGAAAGTAAAACAAGAATGAGAAAAACTATTTACACGGGAAAGCTCCCAACAAGCAAAAGAAGAACGAGAAATATTTTTGGGTTTTCTTTAATGCTATTACTAAGCATGCATAGAACGTAAACCAACTACAACTAATTTTTTTGGTTTTTCTTAAGGTTTTTCAAACACACAAGAAGCAAGCCAAAAAAAGAAATAAACTAACATGGATAATACAATGAAAAATTACGAACACTGACAACTGAAATGAGTGTGTGGACATGAATGTAATGTCGGTGAGAAATACGTACTCCCTCAAGCTTAGGCTTTTGGCGTAAGTTGGTCTATGCCCATGGATCAAAGTAGCCCTCTCCGGTGTGTACTGAGGAGGATCTTGGGGGTTCCACTAGTTAGCGAGCTCCTGTGGATCCCACTGATAAATAGACTCCTGATATGGATTAGGTGATGGCTCTGGCTGAGGAGCTGGGGATCGTGTCCCCTCCTAGTATGCATAAATGTCCACGGGTAAAATGAAGTACCTGACTGAATGAATATCAAAAAAAGTAGGTGCAGGCAGGGTAATGATCTGGCAAGAATCATCGCTAAATATCAAATTATAAATGAGTCTCTTTTCTTCGTCATGGCGAATAAACTTATGTGCTACCATGTTGTCATAATCTAAATATATAGTGGGTAGCAGTTTCTCCTCTTTCTCATAATGCCTAATGGGTATCTTGAAGCGTCTAGCAAGTCAAGAGGCGAAGATACCTCCAAAGATATGACCCTTTGTACTATTTAAACTCAACCGTTTAGTAATCATAATGCCTAAACTGAAAATTCTATCACGAAGTAAAGCATGGTGCAAAATAGCAATGTCAGGAGCACTAAGGCCTCCACTCTCCCCGCGACCAATGAAACATCTCCCAGCAAATCATGAGTAATAGCGCAAAATAGGAAAGTGTAAAGTAGCCACTCTCGCCTTCGACACCCTTCTCCTTTCCCCTACGGTAACTTCATTAATAAAATCTTCCACATCACTAGGACGTGGTTCCTCGACGCTACCCTCATAAGGTAATTTACAAACCTCACAAAAGTCATAAAGTGTCATTTCCTTGTACTCATCATATAAGTAAAAGTCTACCATGGGTGGTGATCACCTAGCATGAAAATGAAAATTTTGCACGAAAGTATTAGTGAGTAGGAGATACTGATCACATTGGTCGAGGAGGAAGTCGGTGATGCCTCCATTCTCAGCCAAATAATAGAAATCATCACAATTTCGGCCGCCTGTAAGAATGCATCACATGGCCATTCACACGACTGAATCTCCGCGGCGCGAGGAAGATTATACTTGGGCTTCTCTTTCTCCTCATTTTCCTTTTCCTCCGAACCCCGGCTCGAAGAGCCTCTCAACAATCTCCTCATCATTTTCTTCCTCTGAAAATTTCTGAAATTTTTACCGACTCTCAAAATAAAAGTGAATCAAACTCAACAAAATTGATAGCAACTACTCATACAAGTGCCTAGAGGCTATATCATGCATCAAAACTACTTTGGAGCATATAAATTTAACATGCAAGCTCAAGTACAAGGTCACTACAGCAGCAAAAGTTTGCAATAAATAAAGCACTATAACAAAAACTAATTGGACATTGGAGGAGTCACACACTGAAGAACAATCCCCCAAAGCAGTTTTGCGAATGGAGGTTTGAGCAAGGAGATTGAAAATGGCAACAAAATGAGCAAGAACACAAGTTTGAGTTATGGAGTGATTTTTCTGGAGGAAGGAGAGGATGTGTATTGGAGTAAGTGGAGGGGGGCCATGTGGGTCCTACAAGGACAGGGGCGCACCCAGGGAGTGGGGCACGCCCTCCACCCTTGTGGCCAGCTGGTGAGGCCCCCCGGTGTGTGTTCAGTGTCAGATATTTTAAAATATTATATAAAAAATTATACTAAATTTCAAGGCATTTGGAGAACTTTTATTTTTGGGACATTTTCTATTGCACAGATAATTCAGAAAACAGACGGAAAATACTATTTTTGCTTTACTTAATCTAAACAACAGAAAGTAAAATATGGGTATAGAGAGTTTTGCTTTCTAAATTCATCCATCTCATGCTCATAAAAAGGAATCCATTAACAAGGTTGATCAAGTCCTATTAACAAACCTCTTCTGAGTGACATGAAACCGGAGAATTTTTGAATAACACTAGGTTACCTCAACGGGGATATGCATTTCCCCAACAATAAGAATATCATATTTCTTTTTGACAGTAGGAAGAGGAAATTCAAAACCTCCAATAGTAATAGTTGAAATTTTTCCAATAGAATTGATACTATGAACTTGAGGTTTTTTCAGAAAGTGTACTGTATGCTCATTACCATTAACATGAAAAGTGACATTGCCTTTGTTGCAATCAATAACATCCCCTGCAGTATTCAAAAAATGTCTACCAAGGATGATCGACATATTGTTGTCTTCGGGAATATCAAGAATAACAAAGTCCGTTAAGATAGTGACATTTGCAACCACAACAGACACATCCTCACAAATACCGATGGGTATAGGTGTTAATTTATCAGCCATTTGCAAAGTGATTTCAGTAGTTGTCAACTTATTCAATTCAAGTCTACGATATAAAGAGAGAGGCATACCACTAACACCGGCTCCAAGATCACATTAAGCAGTTTTAACATAGTTTCTTTTAATGGAGCATGGTATAGTTGGTACCCCTGGATCTCCAAGTTTCTTTGGTATTCCATCCTTAAAAGTATAATTAGCAAGCATGGTGGAAATTTCAGCTTTAGGTATCTTTCTTTTATTTGTAACAATCTTTCATATACTTAGCATAAGGAGGCATTTAAAGCATATTAGTCAAACACATACGCAAAAAGATAGGTCTAATCATTTAAGTAAAGTGCTCAAAATCCTCATCATCATTTTTCTTGGATGGCTTAGGAGGAAAGGGCATGGGTTTCTGAACCCATGGTTCTCTTTCTTTACCATATTTTCTAGCAACAAAATCTCTCTCATCATAACGTTGATTGCTTGTTTGTGGGTTATCAAGATCAACTGTAGGTTCAATCACTACATCATTATCATTACTAGGTTGAGCATCAACATGAACATCATTATTAACATTATCATCGGGTTCATGTTCATCACCAGATTATGTCTCAGCATTAGAAAAAATAATATCATTGGGATTCTCAGGTATATCTATAATAGGTTCACTAGCAGCATGCAAAGTCCTATCAGTTTTCTTTTTGTTTTTATTACTAGGACTAGGTGCATCAGTATTAGTTCTTTGAGAATCTTTCTCAACTCTCTTAGTTTGGCCCTCAGGATACAAAGGTTCCTGGGTCATTTTACCACCTCTAGTCATAACCCTAACAACATTATCATTATTCTTACTATTCAACTCATTAGACAAATCATCCTGAGCCTTAAGTACTTGTTCTACTTGAGTTGTAACCATGGAAGCATGTTTACTAATAAGCTTAAGATCATGAATAGTTCTACTCATATAATTACCCAAGTGGTCAAGCATGTAAGCATTACGTTTCAATTGTCTACTAACATAAGCATTGAAGTTTTCTTGTTTAACAATAAAATTATCAAACTCATCCGAGCATTGACTAGCAGACTTCTTATGAGGATTATCACCTTCATAAAATCTATGGAGAGTGTTTATCTCAGCTACCTGTGTCGGGTTATCAAGACCATGTATTTCCTCAATAGGTGCTAGATTCTTAACATCTTCAGCTTTAATACCTTTTTCTTCCATATATTTATTTGCCTCTTGCATATATTCAGGACTGAGAAATAGAATACCTCTTTTCTTCAGAGTTGGCTTCTGAGTTGGTTCAGGAAGCGTCCAATCATTATCATTACTCAATATATTATTCAATAGCAATTCAGCTTGCTCAACAGTTTGTTCCCTAAAAACACAACCAGCACAACTATCAAGGTGGTCTCTGGAAGCATCGGTTAGTCCATTATAAAATATATCAAGTATTTCATTCTTGAGAGGATGATCAGGAAAAGCATTAAGTAATTGGAGAAGCCTCCCCCAAGCTTGTGGGAGACTCTCTTCTTCAATTTGCACAAAATTAAATATTCCCCTTAAAGCAGCTTGTTTCTTATGAGCGGGGAAATGTTTTGCAGAGAAGTAGTAAATCATATCCTTGGGACTATGCACACAACCAGCAGCAAGAGAATTAAACCATAACTTAGCATCGCCCTTTAATGAGAACGGAAACAATTTCAAAATAGTAATAGCGAATTTTTTTCCTCATGAGCAAATAGGGTGGCTATATCATTCAACATAGTAAGATGTGCCACAACGGTTTCAGATTCATAGCCATAGAAAGGATCAGATTCAACCGAAGTAATTAAATCATGATTGATAGAGAATTCATAATCCTTATCAGTAACAAAGATAGCTGAAGTAGCAAAAGTGGGATCATATTTCATTCTAGCATTCAAGGATTTTTCTTTCAGCTTAGCTCACAATTTCTTCAGATCTTCTCTATCATTTCAAGAAAATAAGTCTCTAGCAGTTTCTTTATCCATAACATAACCCTCAGGTACAACAGGCAATTCATATCTAGGGGAGAATCAAAATCTTCAGTTTCAATAATATCACCAGCTTCAGTAATTTTATTCTGTGGCACCCCGGCTTAGAGAAACCAGAATGCCCTGTATTGCAGCCCAGAGATCGAGGAGAAGTCTATGGAATATGGTCCTGCTTGACATAGAACAAATCAGCTCTTATTACAAGAATAATAATATAAGGGTCTGATGTTACAAAGAAGCACATCAGTACGACGACACTATGCCTGTGATACTACACTTGCTCTATGCTACCAGCGGAACAACTCGAAGCAGCGGAATGCTTCTAGAAGCGGAACAATGATGAAGGTGGTGAACTCCACTCTGCAGGGACTCTGGCTGGGACATGATCTAGCTCGCACGCACGGAAACCTTGACAAGCAATCAAGCAATCATGGCATCACCGGCAATCTGGCATGACACGCTAGGTCAGTACATTGAATGTACTCGCAAGCTCACATCAACCAAAAACATCAAGGCAAGACATTAACATAGCATTAAACAGGTTAATTAAATTAACAGCTACCATGATGAAGCAACTAATAATCACGATATGAGCTACTAGCATGCTGATAACCATCATCTCAGATCTCAAGTACCACATGAACCATCTCACACTTGGCTAACCGGCCAAGCAATATACCATCTCGATCACCTCGTGACCAAAACAAAACGGTGATCACTCACGGATCACAAACGGAACCACACCGGGTTCAACGGGTTACCTCGTAACCGTACGGTGATCATTCACAGATCACAAACGGAACATCCACAAGATCATCTCGTGACCACATCACAAATTGAATGATCCTCCTGAAGATCATCCCAACATCATCATCATCATCCTGCCAAACTGTTACATCTCACAATATCAACGTATACATCACCTATCATTCATTCCGTCATGTGAGTGTTGATCGAACGGTGTGACCTAGTACGAACTTATGCCCATGACCGAGGACGCAGCATAACCCATGGTAGCGCACTTTACCCACACCACATAACCCATGGCCTCGCCCTCCCATTCGGGTGGACCAACGGCGTTCCGACAAAACCGACCTACGGCCATGACACTCTCCCGGCCACTTCGACCGACACCCCTTCTAGGTTCAGTCCTGGATGGCCCTGCGCCTACCAAAGGCACCAATGGCCACCGTCGTGGCAAAACAAAAATGGTCTCAAATGGGGACAAAAATGCGCCTAACAACAACTATGAGCACACAAGGTTATGTATGCTTACCGGGCCAGGGTACCGCACGCCCATAACCTTCCCTCGTTGGAGGCACCGGCGAGAGGCACGACAATAGACCGCATTAGGGCCTTCCCATAAAAGGCAAATGTGGTTGCACTGGAAAAGCCCAGTTCAGTGGCACCTGACCAACTTAATGACGGAATTTATCCCCAAAATATAATGGTGGTAACTGATACTCCGATATCATCTATCAACCTATAATCCAAGTCATAGCAATATCCAACAAATAATCTAAAGCATACCATCATCATATTAAAATACTCCGAGGATAGCATAACACTTCTATCATGATGAATCCGAAAACAATAATCCTACTATCCAATAACAAGAACAAAGCTATCCAGATCCACACGTAAACATCATCTCTGAAATTAATACTCCAAGCAACAGTAACAGAACATCAACTAGCATCATGAAAATAATCATACTAACCAATAATAATCCAAAGGCAGCATGACATCCAACATAATACTCCAAAATATAATAACATATATCATCATGAAATACATCATAATATCAACCACTAATACTCCAATGGCAACATGATACTCATCAACTACAAACATAACTCCTAGTAATCCAAACAATAGCATGGCAACGGCAAGATAAAAATAATACTCCGAAAAAAGGCCATGCACAAAGTCATGTAGCTAAAGAAATATTTTAAACACGTTGAAATAGATTAAACCATGTCACTGCATTTCAGTGATGCAAATGGAAGGTGTGGCTTGCCAGGGGTGGAAGAAATCACCGGGAGAAAGTGCGAGAAGCTCGTGGAACGAATCGCCGGAAATCTTTCTCTCTTAGAGGGGCTGAATAAGGGAAAGGGCATAATGGTCATTTTAATAATGTTAACACAGGGTGAAAATGGTTTCATCAGAACGGGCTCAACGAAACGAAGAAGTGGGCTTTGGAATCACCTGATTTGGATCTACGGGTAAAAAGTTATAGCTGTTTTTCTGCCAGGGGCTTATTTGTAATAAAATCATCACAAACAGGCCCTTAACAGGAAAAACAGAACACGCCTTCTCCGAAAATACGTTTTCCACAAAGGGAAATGCATTTCGGCCTGAAGAAGAAACATAATACGCCTTCGTTAAGTGAAGACGTACTCTATGGAGTACGCCTCCACTTAACCACGACAGCGGGCCGGCCCAGTCAGCACAGAGAGGCCGATAGGCGGGGCCCAGGGACGGGGTCAACGTCGTCTTCATCTCACCCGCGTTCGCCCGCAGTCTAGAGGGAGGTTGCAGGCACGGGAGCTCGTCCGGCCGGCTCTGGCCATCGCTGGCGGTGCCCGACCCACCGTTGGGCTCAGGGAACCGAGGCGGTCCCGTCCAGGCAAGATGCAGCCGCGGGGAAGGGCTCGACTGAGTGGGAGGCTAGCCGTGGCGGACGGGGAACTTCGGTCGGTGGCGAGCTCATGGCAGAAGGCCACAGGAGTGGAGGGAGAGCACGGGGGCGAAGTCTGGGTGGTGGAGGAGTCTACTGGTGGTCGAAAGGAGAGGGGAGGGAGCTCGGCTTGCTCGGATTCGAGCAGAGACCGTCGGCGGCCGAGGTGGCTATTGGAGGGCTCGGGAGTTCTTGGAGCTGAGGGAAGTGAATGGGTGGGGCTAGTGGAGTGCGGTGAGGCTATGGGTGAGCCAGGAGGGCTCGGGGGAGGGCTTAAATAGCCAGTAGGGGAGGAGGCCAAGCTGGCACCACCGTGGACGCGTGTTCGGCGCCGCGGACGCGTGTTCGCGTGCATGAGCTCGAAGGTAGACGACGGAGGGAGAACAGGGGGAGTCTCATGGGGTAGAAGCGGCCAAGGGGGCACAAGGAGGAAGAGGACGGTGACGAACCGAGCCAAAACGCCACTATACGTCTGTGGGTACGTGGCGGTTTGCGTCAGTGAGCAAGCGGACGGAGGGGGAGAGGGGTCCAGGGAAACGGCGACGATGAGAGGAAGCCAAGGGACATGCTCACAAGCATGAAGACAACGAGTGGGGAGAGGATGAAGTAAAAACGGCGCCCTGGACATGGCCACTGCGCACAGAGCACGTGCACATGCACGCCATAGTCGTAGTCACCACGTGAACCGGGGCATTCAATGCTCTACAGCATCCAAAACATTGTCTAGCTGATAGTCCTTCCAAGATAGAGCATTGATGAGGCCATGGCTGGATCTGGGTGCTATGGTTAAATGGTAACTAAGCTCTGAAGTTTACTGCATCAAACTTGGCAGAGCACTGCTGATCAACAGGAAACTGATTGGGTCAAATGGTGTTGTCTGGGATGACTAACTACGAAAGGACTATGATCCTGGAGGTTTTGGAGCATAATGGAGCACAAACTAATATAGTTGTTGTGTAATCCCAAAATTGGTCCAGAATCAAGATTTCGATGATGCACTCACATGGTGTTATGGAATGGGATGCAACTTGTAAATCCTCCCGATATGGACATATAAAGATGCTAAAAAAGCTCATACCAAATGGACAAGCCAAAATGGTACTTGCTTCACAAACATCATTTTTGTCTAGAAACTTGGAATAATTTAGGTGATCAAATGGCTCATTGAAATGATACCAAATTGGGTGGAGAGATGTTTTATGGGTATAAGGAAGATCTGGTAATTTTTGAAGCAATATAAAATACACTTCCTTCACAACCTCAAAATATTGCCAGAATCAAAGATTTGCTCCTGTGCTCACATAGATGATTGGATGAGGCTGTAAATGGGTGGAGGGGGTTAATATGATCACATTAAGGAGTGTGCAAAAGTTCAACTCATTTGGGTACTCCTAGCTAGTACTTCCTTCACAAAGCCTTCTATTTGACAGAAACTTTGAAAAATCACTGAGGAAGATTAGCTAGGAAAATAAAGTTGAACTTGTGCATGAGGCAACTATTTGGATATATAAGCATGCCCAAAAATCTTGGGAGTCACTAGGAAAATATAAATGACACTTCCTTCACAAAGTGCCATTCAGGGCAGAAATGAACAATAATTATTGGGGAATTATTCTTGGGCTAGGACAGGAAAGTTTGGGCATATTTGAGCAACATATGACCCAAAGGAATTACAAGAATTAATTAGGAAGTTTTGGATGGATAGAAATATAGGTTGCTTCACCACCTAGGGCAGATAGGGTTATTCCTTTAATAGAAAAAGGAATATTCCCTAGAAAAAGATTTTAGGGTTTGGGTCAAGGAGTGAAGTGACATGATCTTGGCAAGGTTTTGAGAATGATGAGCCACTTGGGAGGGGGGATGAGGATGATTTCCTAGGTGGGAAGGCCATAGAACCACTCAAAAAGAAAAACAGGGCAAAAACCAAATAAATCAAAAGAAAAAGATAAGGGCCAAAATCCAGGTTGTTACAACTCTTACCCCCTTAAAGAAATCCCTTCCTCGGATTTAGTTGCTCAGGGAACAAGTATGACTTGAGGACACCGTTTCCAACTCGGGTATCCTTTTTCCTATATTTATTTGTCCCCCAGAATTTCAGATGATCAACTCACCTTGCTCTGGGGTGATTTGCTTCACTTTTCCCCACATTCTGAGGGGTTTTTGCTCACATTCCAAATCCTTTTGCTGACGCAAATTTTCTCATATCTGCGGTGATATCCAATGGATCTATGCATAAATTTTTCCTTTGGTCATGAAAACCTTTTTTACTTCTGCCATGGGGTTGCTTCAAATAAATGCATGTCTTCTGGGTTCCATAAATGCTGAGAATCATGGGCATCCTCTTAATGGGATCTGACTGCTCATAGGTGGCACTAATTTGTTTTGATTTATTCCTTTGGCTCGAGCATGTGACATATACCATAGATTTGACTGCCTTCTATCGTGAGCAATATAACGGTGTATGGAGTTATAGTTGTGTCATACCTCAATTATTTACATCTTGAGATTGGCCCGATAGGGGGTTGACGGACAAGTGCTTTTCCTGATAGACAGACCATGTACTTGATTTCGTCGGTTAGAATACCGGGTCTGAGCTAATTATTCGGCTTTTGATTTTTCTCATGTGGTCGATATACCCATCTGTGGTAATAGGCTGTGATATGCTTTGAAACTGCCGCTGAGGTCAAACTGCTAAGGTTGCAAAGGAATCTTGGATTTGACAGAACATACTTGGATATTCCGCACTAACCATGTCAAGCAGGTCAGCGGGATATGAAAATCCTTGTAAATAGAGTAGGCCGCTGAGAGTATGCCTTCGTGGATCCATATGGGATTATGGCCTCCAACTAACTTGGGTATCTAGATCCTGATGGTCATGCAAAAATCATCATACCTTTGTTGTCAGTCTCACCCTTTAATGGT
Organism: Triticum aestivum; assembly: GCF_018294505.1. Lineage (NCBI taxonomy): Eukaryota > Viridiplantae > Streptophyta > Magnoliopsida > Poales > Poaceae > Triticum > Triticum aestivum. The sequence continues at coordinate 415,844,958 of NC_057810.1, forward strand.
CATGATTTTCTTTGTTAGGATACCTTACTAAAATAACTTGGCCACATCTGTCCTTGATTCTTCGTATGACCATGGACGTGATTAGTGCAATATTTTTGACATTATTCCTTGTGCTTGTTTTCTGACCTGGGTCCACACACATATGACATATATTCGGGGTTTGCAGATATACGGAGCTCATTGTTGAGGCCAATCATACAAGAAGGTGACAAGGTTTTATGATATCTCCTTGTCAGTTGCGGGAATAATGACCTTGATGACCATTGTCAAGACTGTTGATTCTATGATGTCATCTCTAGATCTTCTCGATCCTTGCAATTCATGAGGTGTATCTCTGCTCATCTTCCTTTGTCTGACTCGTGAGGTTGTGGGATCCTTACTTTCCTTAGGTATATCTGTTGGATCCTTGCCGTATCTCGTATAGGTGACTGATAAGACTGTGGATGCATGCTCACCATATATAAGAAGGATATGCCACCGAACACTCTGTTGTTGTACAAAAGTTGGGACTCTGCTTTGTACCCCTTTACTTGTGCACGGGAAGCCAGAGCCACGACCATGGACCCACTTAGCATGGCAGAGGAGGGAAGCCAAAGCCACAAGACAATCAAGCAACGCCAAGACCAGAAAATCAAGGAGCAGAAAGGGCAAGGTAGGCCCCCTGGCAAGACCCTCGGGACAGTCTCTGCAGCCCCGGCAAGACCCTTGCCGGGGGGACTTGCCCAACGCCAACAGAGCGCACCACCCTTGAGCCCAAGGGTTCCAAAGCCATCAACCACATTGGAACCAAGGCTCGGGAGGCACCTCCATGGTGGCATGCAGATCTTCGTGAAGATCATAAACATGCAAGATCAGATAAGGACCAGAAGACAATGATCCTCGGCAAGATCCTTGCCAAGGAAATCCACGAGACCTCCGGCAAGATCCTTGCCGGGGACGACCGCGATGCCACGGCAAGACCCTTGCCGGGCCCCCGGGAAGACCCTTGCCGAGGACATTAGCGGGGCCGCGGCCAGGCCCGCACCCGTCAAGACTCCATCGTCGTTCCCATGCAACTGCTAGCCCAGCCAGCCAGGCGAGCACCTGTGTGGCGACGTGCGGCCTCAGACCAACTCAGCAAGCACCTGCGTGGTGGCATGCAGATCTTCGTGAAGATCCTGCCACCGGACCAGCTCAGCAGCCTGCCAGCCTACATGGCACTGCACATTGCGCTGGCCTGGATGGGTGTTGAAGCAAGGCACAGCGGCGATAGCAAGAAGGGCACGTCGGCAGCGCATTTAATGCATTTGTCCGATGGGGCCAGGGGATAGACTCGACCACTGTATGCACTTTCCACCTCCTGTGTGCCACGGTGGCATCCCCTTTCTCTGTAAAAGGAGGCCCGAGGCATACTGGAGAGGGATTCGGCTTTTGGACTACGCACGCATCATAGCTAGTTTGAGAACACAAGAACACTCAAATATACACCAAAGCAGGACTAGGGTATTACGCGTCCTCGTGGCCCGAACCTGAGTAAACAATCCTTGTGCTGGCTCCTAGACCCGTTCTTTCCCCAACCTCGCGCCCACCGACCGTAGTAGGGATTCCAGTGATCCCATAGGTGTCGTTCCCACCGACATCTTGGGCACGCCAGCTAGGGAGGAGCAACTCTGAAAATCCGGTCTAGCAGCTAGTCTAGCAGTTCTTCGTCACCATGGCTCCCAAGAGGAAGACGACGACAGTGATCGGTTCATCCGGAGCCGGACTGCCCATGCCAGTGTGGGCAAGTAGCGGGGCAGTCGCGGGCAGAACCCGGGGCGCGACCCGCGAACACCCACATCGCTCTGGCAGTCAAAGCATGGCGAGCGGTGTCGTTCGTGTGCAAGACGACGGGCCGCACGCCGCCAAATCCAAGGATGGAGCTGCAGCCCCCGCAGGCGGCGCGGGGCCCTACCGGCGGCGCGGCAACCTCCAAGACACCTACGTCGGCGCCTATGACGCGCTCTTCCCAAGTTATGCGCGATGAGAAGCGTCACCACGCTAGTGACCCTGGACGCCGTCGTGGGAAGAGTCCTGCGCATCTTTTGCTGGACGAAGGAGGCCGGAATGCACGCCGAGGTGCTGGCGAAAATGGCGGACAACCACAGGGCTGTAATAGAGCTCCTTCTAACGTGGTTAGAAGTCGGAGCGCGTCACTGTCCATGCGGCATTCGCCACCGCCCATGCTAGCGGAAGCTTTGGCGCGCGCGCAGCTGCTCCTCGACTTTCCTCCCGCTGCGGAGAAGCTCGACGAGTGGAGAGCCACCATCCGGAGCCTCGTTGGCATTGCCTAGAAAGATGAGCCGCGACTAGCGGGGCCCGTAGGCCGACGCTCCGTCGAGCCGCCGCATGCCAGTAGAGGAAGGGCCGGAGGTGATGCAGCCACGGTGCACTCTCCTCCCCCACGCCAGCTACCGCGGGTGTCGATCCGTCATGATGACGCTTGTGATAACATTTTCATAGAATCGTTGTCGGTGTAGAAAAGTAGGGGCTCCGCCTTTTACCCCTTTACTTGTGCACGGGAAGTCAGAGCCTCCCGCCATGGCCACACATAACAGGGCAGGAAAGGGAAGCCGGAGAGAAGCCAAAGGCACAAGACAAACAAAGCAACGACAAGGACCAAGGCCACAATGATCGGATGGACGAAGCAGGTTTCCCCGGCAAGGACCCTTGCCGGGGCAGCTCGCCCACACTAGCTGAGCGAGCCACCTTTGAGCCCACCAAAGCTAGATAAACATATTGGGACAGGGCTCGGGAGGCACCTCCATGGTGGCATGCAGATCTTTGTGAAGACAAAGAATAGTCAAGGTCAAGTGAGGATAGGAAGGCAACGATCCTCGGCAGGATTCTTGCCGAGGAAGCCCACGAGACCCCCGGCAAGGTCCTTGCCGGGGATGATGGCGTGCCGTGGCAAGACCCTTGCCGGGCCACCCGGCAAGGCCCTCGCCAAGCGCACCAGCATGGTCACCGCCAGGCCCACGCCAGCCAAATCTCCAATGTAGTTCGCATGCAGCTGCCAACCCAACCAGCTGGGCAGGCACCCGCGTGGCAACATGCAGCCCTTCGTGGAGGCTCCACCACCGCGCCACCTCAGCTGCCTGCCTGCCTACATGGCACCGCACGCATCGCTGGCTATGGCGTGTGTCGAAGCAAGGGGGAGCGGCGACGGACGGGACGGGCCTCACTCCCGTCCCCAATAAAGTGAAGGGACACGTAAGCCTCGCATTAAATGCACTTGCCCTGTAATACCAGCGATAAGCTCATAGCGCTGTAGCACTTTCCACCTCCTGTGTGCCATTGTGGCATCCCCTTTCGCCTATAAAAGGAGGCCCATGGCGCACTGGGAAATGATTCGGCTCTTTCGAACCTAGCATAACCCAGAGCTAGTTCAAGAGCTCAAGAACACTAAATACATCCACCAAAGAAGGATCGTAGGGGTTTTACGCATCTTTGAGGCCTGAACCTGGGTAAATCCTCTTTGTGTTGTCTGCTAGTCCTGCTCTTCTCACGATCCCCGTGCCCCACAACCATAGTAGGGATTCCAGTGATCCCATAGGTGTCATTTCGCACCGACATCTTTGGCGCACCAGGTACGAGGGTTTGCTTGCCGGTCTCAGGATCGCGGCGGACCTCGGAGTAAAGAAGCTCATCGTCAAGGGCGACTCGCAACTTGTCGTCAGGCAGGTCAACAAAGATTATCAAAGCCCGTTGATGGAAGCTTACGTGGATGAGGTGAGGAAACTGGAGGAGCGCTTTGACGGTATACAAGCGAAGCATGTCCGTCGGACGGAGAATGACATCGCCAACTACCTGTCAAAGCGCGTTGCCCTCAAGCTACCTGTGGAACTAGGTACTTTTGTGCTTCAGTTAACTCAACCATCCGTTGAGCTGTCGACCGGGCAGAACAAGCGGAGGAAGCTAGGCTCCGACAAGTACTTCCCCACCGAGCTCCCCGGAGCCGCCGGCAAAGATGTTGCCATGGATGCCGATCGTGCCCGGGACAACCGACTCCGGCAGGACCTCAGGTCATGGCCGTGGAGGCGGCCACTCCAATGGTAGAAGAGATGCCTCTGGTCCTTGTCATCGAGCCATAGGCTCCGGCATGGGCGCGGCACACCGTCCAATTCCCTCAAAAAGGAGAGCTTCCTGAGGAGCAGGAAGAGGCAGAAAAAGTAGCCCGCCGGTCTGCTCTATACCAATTCGTTGATAACGTATTGTACAGAAACAGACCAAATGGGGTGAAATTGAAGTGCATCTCCCGGGAGGAAGGACTAAAGCTGTTGGCAGAGATACATGGAGGCATATGTGGCTCCCACATACGGTAGAGGGCCCTTGCCGGCAAGGCTTTCCGGAAAGGTTTCTTCTGGCCCACCGCCCTCCAGGATGCGACGACACTAGTAACCAAGTGTGAAGCGTGCCAATTCCATTCGAAGAAGCTCCATCAACCAGCTCAAGCCCTTCAAACTATCCCTCTCTCCTGGCCCTTCTCGGTCTGGGGGCTCGACATATTGGGCCCTTTCCCCCGTGCTGTCGGGAGCTTTGAGTACTTATACGTCGCAATCGACAAGTTCACAAAGTGGCCAGGGGTGGAAGCAGTAAGGAAGGTGACAGCACAGTTAGCCATCAAGTTCTTCAAGGGACTAGTGTGCCATTTTGGGGTGCCCAACAGGATCATCATAGACAACAACACACAGTTCACAAGCCATGCCTTCATGCAATACATTGAGGATCTCGGCAGCAGGGCCTGTTTTGCTTCCATGGCACATCCACGGAGCAACGACCAAGCAGAGAGAGGAAATGTTGAAGTCCCGCGAGGCTTAAGAACGAATACTTTTGACAGGCTGCGCAAGAGTGGAAGGCGCTGGATTGATGAGTTGCCGGCGGTTCTTTGGTTGATCAGAACGACGCCAAATCGAGCCACCGGCCAGACACCCTTTGCCCTAATTTACGGGGCAGAAGCAGTTCTCCCCACAAAACTGATATACGGGTCACCTCGAGTGCTCGCTTATGATGAGCTTGAGCAAGAGCAATTGCGGCAAGATGACGCGATGCTCCTTGAGGAAGATCGTCTCCAGGCGTCTTTGAGAGCAGCACGCTACCAGCAAGCCTTGTGCCACTACCATAGCCGCAAGGTTCGTGCCCGGAGCTTTGAGGAAGGCAGCCTTGTTCTTTGGCACGTTCAGTCGGCCAAGAATTCCATCAAGTTGACGCCAAAGTGGGAAGGCCCTTATCGGGTAACATGAGTCACCAGGCCCGACGCAGTCCGGCTGGAGACCGAAGATGCCGTTCCAGTGAGCAACTCCTGGAACATCGAGCATCTCCGCAAGTTTTACCCATAAGGCGTGGCTGCCGGGCCTCCCGGCAAGCCACCCTTTTGTACAAGCCTTGCCGGCAAGGCATGTAACCCTTTGTACAAAGCCAGGTGCAGACACTGAGCATAAATAAATGAAGCGCTGGCGCCCTAAGTTATAGCATGCTTGCTAGGTCAAGTCTCTTCCTTGGTTAGGGTTGATAGTGCTTGGCAACGACTAACCCCTAGCTTAGAGGTCGAGTGCGCGTCTCTCTGTTCTTCTCAGTCTTCTTTGGTTCGCAGGACACATGAGTATTCTCGTTGAACTGCTTTGGAAGAAACGGGACGGACCGGCGTCCGGACCCCGGCAAGCCAAAGTTGTCGGGGGCTGCAAGAGCAAGGATCCATTCGCGGCAAGCCAAGGTTGCCGGGGGCTGCAGATCCAGATAAGTCTTCTATCCTCTATCATGCGTTTTGTTATGGACTGAGGTATGTGAAACCTCGTTTTGTCCTTAGGCTACCATGCTCCCCTCATCCCGGACCCTAGGACTCATCCCCTGGGACCGAGTTTGGTCGTAGTCGCGGCAGCAAAGAAATGAAATGAGGAGCCTAAGCCCACCTCATCCCTGGCTCCCGCCAATGGCGTGAGAAAGGTCGAGCGAAGTGGGGGGACGACAAGGCCTGTTGTCGGGCGAAAAAACATTTATCTTAAAGGTAACGAGGATTTACTCCTTGTCGTGAGTTCCACCCGTGAACAAAAAACCCGGCAAACATCCCTTTTTCATTAAAAACATCCCGTACAGGTACAGTCCATACGAAATGAAAAACATGATCAAGGGGATTACAAGTTATAAAGTTAACAAAGGCCCGAAGGCTTACAAGACTAAAAAAAGATAAGGTGCCCGTAATCCCTTTCTTGTCCCTCTCCTCAGGAAATGGAACAAGAAAGAAGAAGGGCAAAAGGGTCGCCTAGGCGAGCTACAAGTGGCAGAAGACACCAAGAGAACATCCCGGTGGCCGTCTGAGGGCTGGATGGTGATGGCGGTGCCAGAGGAAGAGCTCGAAGACGAGGCGGCAGGACGTTAATACGTGACGAAGGCGTCGGTGCCCGCCTACTCCGACTTGACGGCCCTGCCGCCCGCCCTCTTGCTCTTCCACAGCCTCCCAACACCAGCGAACCAAGGAGACGAACCCGAGAAGTTCAAGGAGCCGGCAACACGGATGATGGTGTCACCGGTGCCGCTCGGAGCAGTGCCCGACGCCTAGTCGGACCCGTCATCCTGCCGCCCGCTAGCCTTGTCGTCGCTGCCATCGTCTTCCTCGCCACTCTCGCTCGAGGAGGAATTTTCATCATCAGAAGAGCTTTCCACGCAGCACCTTACGCGAGTCCCGAAGTGCCCGAAGATCTTGACGGAGAGGAGGCCATTCTCTGTTAGTTTGAAATGGAGAGTCAGCCCCTCCGTCAAGCTGTGGAGACGAGCGAAGGTCTTCCACCCTCGGTGGAGATACATGACGTGAGGGGCGGGGAACTCGATGTCGGCCCATGTGCCACTATTCCCACAACCCCTCATATGCAGCCGCAACGCCTGCGGCGGATCCAGCTTCATCTCCCACGCAAATGGAGTCGAAAGGTGAAGGCGACGGCGCGGTGGCTGGCGCAACCTGACGAAGAATTCGCAAGGGTTGTCCCCGGCGTGGCCCTCCATCGGAGGAGGGGCTATTGGCGGAGGCGAGGGTGATCTGCCGCCCCGTCCTCCTCTCCCTCGAGCACCATGACATCCTTGACCTCGCCCCCTCCCCCTTCCTCTAGCGGCTGGCTCCGCCGCTACAAGCTCTTGGGGAGGAGCGATCCGCTGTCTGGCCGAAACCCTCGCCGCCAACGATGAAGCGTCGCCACGCCCCCTCGCCTCGGCAGAAGAAAGGAGGAAGCAGGAATTGGGAGAGGCAGATGGCGAAGGGTTGAGAGGCATCGTTCCTCCCGCTCCCCTCTTTATAGAGGGGCGGGGGCGAGGCTCGGCCGCCCCCTCTCGGCCAATCCGGCCCGTTTAAGTGACAGCCAGCGAGGCCGTCGACCGACCTCCCCGCTCCATTGAAGGCGCGCGGGAATCGACCCATGCACGCGCACAACTTCTCACATCCCGCGCACCTATCATTCGCCCTGCATCGTGCATGCAGCGAACGTGGCGCAAGGAATAGGAGCGGTGGGACGTGTGGAGCAACGGTTCCCAAGCGAGGGTAGTAAATGAGCAGCGGCCCTGCGGTGTCAAAGAGACACGCAAGCCGCCTCTTTACTATCCACCATGGGATGACGCCAGCATGCTTCCGTCATGCCTGCGCACGACCCCCACGTCGCGCGTTCAACACGGGTCATGGGGAAGCGCAGCGGATGGAATAGTTACCACCATAGAAATCCGCCCCAACTGCCCGCGCACCGTTCTGGGCCTGGCCCAACAACGTGCTGCACTTATGTATGGCCCAGGCCCGGGGGCTCCTGTCGGTGTACAAAAGTAGGGGCTCTGCTTTTGACCCCTTTACTTGTGCATGGGAAGTCAGAGCCTCCCGCCACGGCCACGCATAACAAGGCAGGAAAGGGAAGCTAGAGAGAAGCCAAAGGCACAAGAAAAACAAAGCAACGACAAGGACCAAGGCCACAAAGATCGGATGGACGAAGCAGGTTACCCCGACAAGGACCCTTGCCGGGGCAGCTCGCCCACACTAGCTGAGCGAGCCACCTTTGAGCCCACCAACGCTAGACAAACACATTGGGACAGGGCTCGGGAGGCACCTCCATGGGGGCATGCAGATCTTTGCGAAGACAAATAATAGTCAAGATCAAGTGAGGATAGGAAGGGAACGATCATCGGTAGGATTCTTGCCGAGGAAGCCCACGAGACCCCCGGCAAGGTCCTTGCCGGGGATGACGGTGTGCCGTGGCAAGACCCTTGCCGGGCCACCCGGCAAGGCCCTCGCCAAGCGCGCCAGCAGGGACACCACCAGGCCCACGCCAGCCAAGTCTCCGCCGCCGTTCGCATGCAGCTGCCAAACCAACCAGCTGGGCAGGCACCTGCGTGGCAACATGCAGCCCTTCGTGGAGGCTCCACCACCACGTCACCTCAGCTGCCTGCCTTCCTACATGGCACCGCATGCATCGCTGCCCAGGGCGCGTGTCGAAGCAAGGGGGAGCGGCGAGGGGCGGTATGGGCCTCGCTCCCGTCCCCGACAAAGTGAAGGGACACCTAAGCCTTGCATTAAATGCACTTTGTCCTGTAATACCAGCGATATGCTCACAGCGCTGTAGCACTTTCCACCTCCTGTGTGGCACTGTGGCAGCCCCTTTCGCCTATAAAAGGAGGCCCATGGCGCACTGGGAAAGGATTCAGCTCTTTCGAACCTAGTAGCACCCAGAGCTAGTTCAAGAGCTCAAGAACACTAAATACATCCACCAAAGCAGGATCGTAGGGTTTTACGCATCTTTGCGGCCCGAACCTGGGTAAATCCTCTTTGTGCTGTCTGCTAGTCCCGCTCTTCTCACGAACCCCGCGCCCCGCAATCGTAGTAGGGATTCTAGTGATCCCATAGGTGTCGTTTCCCACCGACAGTCGTCCGATCCATAGACCCACCGCGATCAGTGCCAAGTTCTTCGGGAGGGAGCCCTTGAAGACGCTCGAACCACCAGCGAACGTCGGCGTGATGCGCGCCACTAGTCAGATAGGCGGGCAGGGCCCACTATGGACCACCCAGCACCGGGAGGCTATGGTAGCCTACCCTACCTGGTTGGTTGCCTAGCCTTTACCCGTGAGCTGCGGCAGTTCCAGTGGCCCTCCCACCGCATGTTCAAGCCCAACGTTGGCGAGAAGTACAACGGCAAGACTCACGCGTCAGAATTCCTCAGCATCTACACCATTGCGATGCAAGCTGCTAGAGCCCGCGACGACAAGGTGCTTGCCAATCACTTCTCGTTGGCACTCAAGCCCAATGTCATGTCATGGTTGATGCACTTGTCGGCGGATTCCATTTCTTCTTGGTCGGATCTGTGTCATGAGTTTGTTGCTACCTTAACTAGAGGCCATCAATCTCATGGCCAGGCGAGCGATCTGCATATCATCCCCTAGAAAGGAAGGGGAAAACCTGCGCAAGTACATCCAGAGGTTCAGCCGGGTGCAATACAACATCCCAGACGTTCACCCAGCCGCCGTGATCAGCGTATTCCATCAGAATGTTCGCAACCGCAAGATGCATGAAGAGCTGGCGATGAACAAGGTTGAAGATGTCGCTGAACTTTATGTTCTGGCTGATAAGTGCACTCGAGCTAAAGAGGGGAGGAAGTACCCCGGCGAGGACGCCAGTGCGGAAACAGACTCATAGATGACGACACCGCCGCCTCGACGGAGAAGGGCCGATGCCGTAACAGAAAGCGCAAGGGCAAGGCTGTGCTTGCCGTAGAGGGATCCGACGACACCGGCGCTGCCAAGAAGGCCAAGGCAAGCGACCCCGGCAAGGAAGTTGCCGGGTGTGCCTCTTGCCGGGTCTTGGTGGCTGCCGACAAGCCAGGAAGCTCCGACAAGCAGTATTGCAAGATCCACTGCACCAAGGGCCACGACCTCCAGAACTGCCGACAAGTTGAGCTGCTTGCTGAGAAGCAAAAAACTGAGTATGAGAGGCAGGACAAGGAGAAGGGACAAGACGGTTCCGAAGGACCCGACAAGAAGCATGGCGGCCAAGGAGGCTTCCGCGGCAGGGATAACCACCCGGGGCCATGACAAGAAGCAGGAAGACGATGATCATGACGAGGACGACGAGTCTGGTGACCACGAGTTTGAGAAAGCTACAGAGGCCATGTGCGTCAACGGTGGCACCTCGCTGCGTACCTCTCACCGCCAGCTCAAATAGTGGGCGCGTGAGATCATAGAGGTGGAGCCATCATTCAACGCACGGAAGCCACTGAAGTGGTCCAACATGCCTATCATCTTTGACACCGAGGACCACCCTGATCGCACAACTGTGGTCAGGTGTTTGTCATTGTTGGTTTCACAAACGATACACAACCTAAAGGTGACGAAGATGCTAGTTGACGACGAGGCCAGTCTGAACTTGATCTCACCTGTTGTGATCAAAAGGATGCAGATTCCTGATGGATACCTTGAAGAGATGGGCACATTTCAAGGGATCAACCCGGGAAGGAGTCATCCGAAGGGAAAGATCACACTGCTCGTGACGTTTGGAGGCGACTTGAAACACAGGACGGAGAGGATTGTCTTTGATGTGGCCGAGATCCTCTTGCCCTACAATGGGATCCTCGGTCGCCTGGCACTAGCCAAGTTCATGGCGGCGTCGCATTACGCCTACAACACGCTGAAGATGCCTGGGCCGATGACCATCATCACACTCCCCTCCAACTCTACTGGGAAGCAGTTTTAGCAACTACCGCCAAGGCACTTGCTCCTGCCGCTGAAGCCCCAGGAGGGAAGAAGACCGGCGAGACCTCTCGCACCCACTCCGGCAAGCGCACCTCTTCGGAATGCTGTGCTCCGGTCGAGGATGTGGCAGAGAGCTCCACCGGCAATATCAACAAATCCAGAGCTGCACCACCAGAGACCAAGAAGGTGTCCGTCAAGGAGGATGGCATGGGAGGAGCTTTCACCATAAGCTCCACCCTCGATGGCAAACAGGAAGGCGAGCTCGTCACTTTCCCGCGGGTGAATGTCGATGTGTTTCCATGGAAAGCATCAGACATCCCCAGCATTCCCAGGGAGGTGATTGAGCACCATCTTGCTGTTTGTCCTCATGCGCGACCGGTCAAGCAGGAGGTCAGGAAGCAAGCTTTGGAAAGGCAGGAGTTCATCACAGAAGAGATCAGAAAGCTAGAAGAGGCAGGCTTGGTGATAGCAGTACTCCATCCGACGTGGTTGGCCAATCCGGTGGTGGTGCGCAAGGCAAATGGGAAGTGGAGGCTGTGTAGTGATAACACAGATATCAATAAGGCCTGTCCAAAAGACCCTTTACCATTGCCACACATTGACCAGATTGTTGACTCCACGGCCGGGTGTGGCCTGTTATCATTCCTCGACATGAGAAGATGAAGAGAAGACAACATTCATCACTCCATGTGGTATGTATTGCTTTTTACGGATGCCTTTCGGGTTGAAGAGTGCTGGCTCAATGTTTGCAAGAGCAGTCCAAATTGGTTTTGAGCCCAGCTACATAGAAATATGGAAGTTTATATGGATGACATAGTGGTCAAAACCAAGGACAAGACAACACTTGTGCAAGATTTGGAAGAGACATTTGCAAATTTGTGCAAGATCAACCTCAAGCTGAACCCTGAGAAGGGTGTCTTCGGCGTTCCGTCCGGCAAAATTCTCGGGTTCTTTGTGTCACAGCGTGGAATCGAGGCAAATCTAGACAAGACTAAGGCCATTGAGCAGATTGAGGCACCTAGGCGGATCAAGGATGTGCGTTGTCTCACTGGCTCTATTGCCGCCATGAGCAGATTCATCTCCAAGTCTGCCGAGCATGCCCTCCCCTTTTTCAAGATCTTGAAAAAGGCGGGACCAATGGAATGGACCCCAGAGGCCGAAGCAGCACTGCAGGATTTGAAGAAATACCTCTCCTCCATGCCGATACTGTTTGCGCCTAAACCACAAGAGCCACTGCTACTGTATCTAGAGGCAACAAATCAAGTGGTCAGTGTCGCGCTAGTGATGCAGAGGGAGGTTGGTGAGGAGGTAGTGGCAATGACAGGACTGGCAAACGGTGAGCCAGAGCTCCCCCCGGTAGGGCCTGGTCCCGGCAAGGGGAGGGCCCTGGCAGGGTCTGACGCCGGCGGGACAGGGCCTATGCAACCAAGTGAACTGCTGCAGAAGAAGAAGATGATGCAGCACCCGGTTTACTTTGTCAGCACCCTCTTGTAGGGGGCTAGGTCAAGGTACTCCGGTGTGCAGAAACTGCTCTTCGGCCTCCTTATGGCCTCGAGGAAGCTGCATCATTACTTCCATTGCAACGGATACTGCATAACCCGGATGCAACCGGGAGGGTTGTGGAACGGTCCTTGGAGCTGTCCATCTTTGGTTTGATGTTTGAAAGTACTTCAAAGATCTAGAGCCGAGTCTTGGCAGAGTTCATTGCAGAGTGGACCTCGACGCCTGATGAAGGGATCCAGGAGACCACTCTTCCCAGCAAGGAAACAAGTCGCAACTGGGTTATAAACTTTGACGTGGCTTTCTCACTACAAGGCGTCGGTACTGGTGTGCTGCTCGTCGCACCCACCGGAGAGCACCTCAAGTATGTGATTGATAACCCACAAGTATAGGGGATCGCGACAGTTTTCGAGGGTAGAGTATTCAACCCAAATTTATTGATTCGACACAAGGGGAGCCAAAAAATATTCTCAAGTATTAGCAGTTGAGTTGTCAATTCAACCACACCTGGATAACTTAGTATCTCAAGCAAAGTATTTAGTAGCAAAGTAGTATGATAGTAATGGTAATAGTGGCAAAAGTAAAGATAGCAGTTTTGTAGTAATTGTAACAGTAGCAACGGAAAAGTAAATAAGCGAAGCACAATATGTGAAAAGCTCGTAGGCATTGGATCAGTGATGGATAATTATGTCGGATGCGATTCCTGATGTAATAGTTATAACATAGGGTGACACAGAACTAGCTCCAATTCATCAATATAATGTAGGCATGTATTCTGAATATAGTCATACTTGCTTATGGAAAAGAACTAGCATGACATCTTTTGTCCTACCCTCCCATGGCAGCGGGGTCCTAATGGAAACTAAGGGATATTAAGGCCTCCTTTTAATAGAGTATCGGACCAAAGCATTAACACATGGTGATCACTGAGAAGTATCCCGATTATTGTCACTTCGGGGTTGTCGGATCATAACACATAATAGGTGACTATAGACTTGCAAGATAGGATCAAGAACTCACATATATTCATGAAAACATAATAGGTTCAGATCTGAAATCATGGCACTCGGGCCCTAGTGACAAGCATTAAGCATAGCAAAGTCATAGCAACATCAATCTCAGAACATAGTGGACACTAGAGATCAAACCCTAACAAAACTAACTTGATTACATGGTAAATCTCTTCCAACCCATCACCGTCCAGCAAGCCTACGATGGAATTACTCATGCACGGCAGTGAGCATCATGAAATTGGTGATGGAGGATGGTTGATGATGACGACGATGACGAATCCCCCTCTCTGGAGCCCCGAACGGACTCCAGATTAGCCCTCCCGAGAGAGATTAGGGTTTGGCGGCGGCTCCATGTCGTAAAACGTGATGAAACTTTCTCTCTGATTTTTTCTCCATGAAACGGAATATATAGAGTTGGAGTTGAGGTCGGTGGAGCATTAGGGGGCCCACGAGATAGGGGGGCGTGCCCCAAAAATGGAATATATAGAGTTGGAGTTGAGGACGGTGGAGCATCAGGGGGCCCACGAGACAAGGGGCATGCCCAGGGGGAGCGGGTGCACCCCCACCCTCATAGACAGGGTGTGGGCCCCCTTGCCTTGATTCTTTTGCCAGTATTTTTATATTTTCCAAAAGTTATCTCCGTGGATTTTCAGGTCATTTCGAGAACTTTTGTTTTCTGCACAATAAACAATACCATGGCAGTTCTGCTGAAAACAATGTCAGTCCGGGTTAGTTTCATTCAAATCATGCAAGTTAGAGTCCAAAACAAGGGCAAAAGTGTTTGGAAAATTAGATACGTTGGAGACGTATCAGTGCTCCAGATGCAGTTTCCCAAGGAGATGTCGACGAACAACACCGCTGAATACGAGGGGTTGCTTGCCGGTCTCAGGATCGCGGCAAACCTCGGGGTCAAGAAGTTCATTGTCAGGGGTGATTCACAGCTTGCCGTCTGACAAATCAACAAGGATTATGAAAGCCCGTTGATGGAGGCCTACGTGGATGAGGTGAGGAAGCTGGAGGAGCATTTCGATGGTATACAAGGGAAGCATGTTCCCCGAGTGGAAAACGACATCGCCGACTACCTGTCGAAATGCGCCACCATCAAACTACCTATGGAACCAGGTACTTTTGTTCTTTGGTTAACTCAACCATCCGTTGAACCATCGATAGAGCAGAACAAGCGGAGGAAATCAGGCCCCGACAAGTACTTTCCCACTGAGCTCCCAGGAGCCGTTGGCGAAGATGCAGTCGTGGACACTGAGCCTGCCGTGGGGCGACCCACTCCGACAGGGCGTCAAGCCCTGGCCATAGAGACAGTCACTCCCATGGCTGAGGAAATGCCTTTAGTCCTTGCCGTCGAGCCCCAGGCTCGAGCATGGGCACATCATATCGTCGGATTCCTCTAAAAAGGGGAGCTTCCTAAGGAGCAGGAAGAAGCGAAGAAAGTAGCCCATCGGTCTACCATCACTACAAAAAAAGACACATCCGTGACATTTTGGGCCGAGCGAATTTTTTTTCCTGTCATACATATGACACTTCTATGACGATAATTGTGACAAAACCCGGTATTATCATAGATTTGGTGGGCTCCCACTTCTATGACAAAAAATCATGACATAAAATGGTCTTTTCGTCCTGGGCGGGCCGGAGACGCAGCTGCATGACATTCTTTGGGCCGTCCATGACGGAAAAACCTTGGTAGAAGCGAGGGGGAGGAAAATTTCGTGGAGTTGCCGGTTACGGTGGGAGGTCGGGGGCCGAGCGATGCGCGTTTCCCTCGTACAGGAATGCGCGTTTGTGCAAGGCATTGGCTCTAACTGAACCCGAGCAAGGCGTTGGGCTCTAACTGAACCCGAGTGATTGCGCTGCAAGCTACGCGTTACTGAACCCGAGCGATCGATCGATGGCTGTTAACTGAACCCGATGGAGCGATTCCTTCGCTACTGCTGCTAACTGAAGCCGATCGATTGGATGAACAGTGAGCGTTGGCGGGGGGGTTGGATGAACAGTGAGCAGTGGCGTTGCCTCTGGATGAACATGACTGTCACGACCGGTTTTCCAATAAAAATATTTATTCATAAACCAGTCTTTTAAGTCCAGTATGAGAGAAATCCTCTTCACTGGTAGACAATTCTTGATACAATAAGCCAGTAGCATAAAATATATTACAGGGTTGAACTGCGGTTGCTCAACCAAATTATTACAAGCACGCCAATAATTATACATAATGGCGGACATGACACAGTGGTGTGGAGACATACTACTGACTCATGGATAGGGTGGTGGTGGAAAAACACAGCGGGAAGGGAAAATCAAGACTCTAAGTCTATCATTTCATCGAACGTCGAGGTGAGGCTCGATAAATTCATTTGGTAGCGGAAGCGGATATAAAACAGTGACCAAATCCAGGGTCGCACGAGACTGACTGGGACTCCTCTAAGTGTCGGACTCGCTATCGAACTCTTCATCCATGAGATCGCCTTCGTCAGCATCTGGCCAAATCAACAAGCCAGTGAGTACTTTGAAAGTACTCGCAAGACAGTTCGGACGTAAGATATAATAAATGCGTGCATGGATGCAACATGATTAATTTCTCAATGCACAATAAATAAAATTGGCATAACGGGGTAAGTAAAAAGGGAAACGGCGGTAGTCCGCCTGAAATCCCACAGAACATAAATAAGGACCGATCGGGTGTCTGAAGCGACGCCTCGAAAGGTGAACAAATAAAAATAAGGAAAAGATGCCACAGTCGGGCGTCTTAGCGACACCACAAAAAGGGCTTTAAAAGAAATGCCACAGTCGGGCGTCTGAGCGACGCCACATAAAGGGCTTTAAAAGAAATGCCACAGTCGGACGTCTGAGCGACATCGCAGAAAGGGCTTTAAAAGAAATGCCACAGTCGGACGTCTGAGCGACATCACAGAAAGGGCTTAAAAGAAATGCCACAGTCGGACGTCTGAGCGACATCACAGAAAGGGCTTTAAAAGAAATGCCACAGTCGGACGTCTGAGCGACATCACAGAAAGGGCTTTAAAAGAAATGCCACAGTCGGACGTCTGAGCGACATCACAGAAAGGGCTTTAAAAGAAATGCCACAGTCGGACGTCTGAGCGACATCACAGAAAGGGCTTAAAAGAAATGCCACAGTCGGACGTCTGAGCGACATCACAGAAAGGGCTTTTATTCACAAGTAAATAATACTCATAATAAACATTTAATCCATGAGAATAAACGGGTTAGTCCATCCACAGGAATAATCATTCAACCGGACTTAGCACTCATGCGATTCACCGGAGTCTCTGTCATCAAAACTGACAATTGATTAGGATAAGATGGAACGAAATTGGACATGGAATAGATGATTTGGAGGAATATATGACTCTGCAGAGTTTGTACAAAATTTTTCCCACAGCCAACGGATTTCCGTAGTCACGAAGGACTAGTTCCGTTTACGGTATTTCGGAAGAAAACACAGCTAACCGGTACACACCCATCCTACCTCTCGATGCTAGGAATCACCCTAGTCATCGTCCAAGAAAAACTTTTGAGACGGGGAGATCACAATCTCGAATAGCATGGGATCAAATTTATATACGCGCGCTCTAAGGGGTGCCCCCCTCTCGGTCCCAACCGGAAACACCCATGCCCCCTGACCGGATGACTGGCTTTAATCCAGGGCCATGGAACCATCATCACGGCCTCTCCTCTTTGGTGTGTACCATGAAAGCGGTTTGCAACTTACTAAACCATATTCCTTGCGGAAAACATGTGGTAGTACAAGGAAGGAAATGATAGGTACTGGACCGATATGGTTTGACACTGAAGTCACATAGTCTGGCGTAAGACTGGCATGCTACAACACTGCCATCGTACCCATCCTCATGCCAACACATGGCCATTCATATTCACATTCATCCACGTATGGATCATCGAACTCACTTACCTCATTATCACATAAAATAACGTTCATCGGTATGCTCACCAACATGCCATGAAACTAACTAAATGCAAAACATGCCAAGACACTCATCATATCAAAAGTTCAAACATGCTTGCCTGGTTCAGAGTAGTCGGAGCCTAGCTCGGTGAAGTTCGCGGCTCCGTCACCTCCTTCGGTATCTACGGTTTAAAGAAAATATATGCGCTAACGTAAATACCAAGGAGTGCACAGAAAGTAAACCAAATATTTTTCAAATAAATCTGATAAAAAACTAGACAAAATTTTAAAGAGAACAGAAAAAGAATCAATCAAAAATACTTTTCTGATTAAAAGTTATAAGGGTTTTTGTCCAGGGACTTATCTGTAATGAAACAGAAGATTTCCAGGGGCTAGTTTATAAAAACAGAAAACGCTTCGGTAGCGACTACGCCAGCCCAAAGAGAAAACGCATTCTGCCCGAAGGCGCTTCCAGAAAACGATTCGAAAGAGAGAGCAGAGAGGCTGACGGTGGGGTCCCACCCGTCAGGTTCAAATGTTCAAACGGGGCGGCAGAGTTCGCCGGCGCCCGAGAGCCGCGGTGGTCGCCGGCGGCGATCCACGGCGAGGCAGAGAGATCGGAGAGTACCTCCGTGCTCAGGGCACCCTTCCGCGTCAGTTGATGGTGGTGGAGTCGGTCGGCGAGCACCACGTCGACGGCGAGCTTTGCTCCGGCGGACGGCGGCTCGGGTGGTCGAGGGGCTCGTCGGAGAGGGCTGCAAAGGTTAAATTGAAGAGGGGGTTATGCTCCTGGCAGCTAGAGAGGGTAACGAACGGGGTTTGAGCGCCGGAGATGGCCTCACCAGAACGAATCGGGCTGGAGGCCGAGGCGGGGCGAGGCGGCCGGAGCTGGGGGAGGAGACCTCCTCGAGGTCCCCCTAGTGGCCTGGCGGGGTGTTGGTGAGTAGTGGAGGTGCTGCGTGCACGAGAGTGAGCTCGGGACCCCTTTATATAGGCGGTCCGAGGCGGTTGCCGTGAACGAGGATCACCGGCGAGTGATTACGGTGGCGCAGTGCTCGGTCGGGGTGGTTAGGGGGTCGAGCGTCATCACGGAGGTTCAATGGGTCCGTTTTGGTGTTAAACTGGCCGGGGTTTGGGTGTTAAGGGCGAGCTCGACGGAACGGGGATGGCGCGGGCCCGTCGGCGGCGGAGAGCGCGTTCCGTGCTTGCCGGCCACGGTGGCTGTGCTACGGGCGTGCGCTGGCGTGCATGAGGCCACGCGGAGAGCCAGGGAGCGATGGGCGGCGCAGAACGGCGTTCTGCCGTGGTGTGCCTCCTGTCGGCCGCCACGGGAGGTCCCGACGCCGCAGAAGACGCCGGCGAGGGCGGGCCAGCGTGCTACCGACGCCAGGAAGGCTCCACGCACGCGTGTGAAGCTTCGGACAAGAGGAAGAGGCGGCGAGGAACGTGCCAAGGGCACTGTGGCCGCGTGACTGAAACTGTCGAACGGAAGATGACACTGAAACTGAATTTTCTGAACTTTGAACAGTAACAGTGCCCACAAGGTGTTCGACCGAATGAAATTGGCCTCTGGTGATTTTTCCTTGAGCTGATTTTTGGTGGAGTGGCTTCTCCTTGCTCAAGTAGGCTGCATGATTTTTGGTGGAATTTTTGGAGCAGTGTGGATATGAATTTCACCAAATTTGGCAAATCTGGTCCAAACTTGCAGAGACTGTATTTTGAAAAATTTGAAAAGAGGAGGAGTGGATCAAGATGGTTCTGGGTTGTGGGTTCAAAGGACAATCCAGGAGAATTGGTTTGAGGTCAAAACTCAAATGAAAAAGTGTACTTGCTTTGAAAATCCCTCAGGCTCCAAATAATTTTCAGAATTGATTTGAGAGGGAAAAATAATTAGAATAAAATCCAAAACTAGTTTGGATTAGTTGGGACAGAGAACTTAGGTTGATCACAAGGGGGAGGGGAGGTTTTGGAGGGGTTTTATCTCATGGGCAAAAATACAAAGCCAAGGGTGGCTTCAAAGATAAGAAAATCCCAAATTTTCATAGAGCTTCACTTTAAAAATAAAACAAATTAAAACTCCCAAAAAAATAAATTTTTAGAGGGAACCAACAGAGAAGAAGTTTGCAAAAGATCAACCACCAAAGTTTGAAAGAAATAAAATCCTTGCCAAGGCAAAAGGAAGTTTTTAAGAGGAAGGTTTTTCTGAAAAAGAAAAATTTAAAAAGGTCTCTCCTCAAAACCACAAAGTTTTTGATAAAAACCAAATAAAATTTTGGAGTGTCACAACACCTACCCCCTTAGGAAAAATCTCGTCCCCGAGATTTCAGCTGATCCTTAAATAAGTGTGGATGCTCTGTCCGAAGAAAATCCTCGCTTTCCCAAGTTGCTTCACTGTCGGTGTGATTGCTCCACTGGACTTTGAAAAACTTGATGGTTTTCTGTCGGGTCCTCCTTTCAGACTCCTCTAATATTCTTATGGGACGTTCTCGATAAGTGAGGTCTGGCTGTACGTCAATGTTCTCATGGGATACTTGTTTCTCTGGGTTGCTTACGCACTTCCTTAATTGAGAGACGTGGAACACGTCGTGAATGTCGGACAAGTCTTCGGGTAAGTCTAGCTGGTAGGCTACAGTGCCTCTTCGTGCCACTATGCAAAATGGTCCAATGAATCTTGGTGCTAATTTTCCTTTAATCTTAAACCGTTGCAATCCTCTCATCGGGGATACTCTCAAGTATACGAACTCACCGGGTTCGAAGCTGACCCTACGATGTTTCTGATCATAATAACTTTTCTGTCGACTTTGAGCGGTCTTAAGTCGGTCCCTGATTAGCTTGACTTTTTCCTCGGCTTCTCTGAGCATATCTGGTCCGAAGATGCGGCTGTCTCCGGTCTCTGACCAATTTAACGGGGTACGACATCTCCTTCCGTATAGGGCTTCGAAAGGAGCCATTTGCAGGCTGGCCTGGTAACTGTTGTTGTATGCGAACTCGGCATATGGCAGGCTGTCCTCCCAACTGGTTCCATAGGTGAGGACACATGCTCTCAGCATGTCTTCTAAAACCTGGTTTACGCGTTCTGTTTGTCCATCAGTCTGTGGATGGTATGCGGTACTGAAGGCTAGTTGGGTTCCCAGAGCCTGTTGTAAATGCTCCCAAAATCTTGAGACGAACTGAGTGCCTCTGTCGGAAATTATAGTCTTCGGGACACCGTGCAGACAGACTATGCGGGAAAGATAAATCCTGGCAAGCCTCTGAGTGGTGTAGGTTGTCTTCACTGGAATAAAGTGTGCCACTTTGGTCAACCTGTCAGTGATGACCCATATGGCATCATTCCCGTGTCGTGACCGAGGTAATCCGACAATAAAATCCATCCCTATTTCATCCCATTTCCACTCAGGTATTTTGTTAGGTTGCAGTAGTCCGGCTGGTCTCTGATGTTCAGCTTTTATGCGTTGACATGAGTCGCAACATGCAATGAAGGCGGCTATGTCCCTCTTCATACCGTGCCACCAAAATCTTTCCTGAATATCCTTATACATTTTGGTTCCTCCAGGGTGGATCGAATATGGAGTGGTGTGTGCTTCAGCTAAAATTTGCTGTTTAAGGTCTTCTATGTTTGGCACGCATAGCCTTTCTCCGTACCATAATATTCCTTCATTGTCTATGACGAATTCCGAGGCCTTGCCCATACTCAACTTCCTTTTAATTCCTTCAATGCTGGGGTGACCGGACTGAGCCTCTTTAATTTTCTCCACAAGGTGTGGTTGTATTTCCAAGTTTGATATGGTGCCTTCTGCTACCATTATCAAGTTGAGCTTGACAAATTCTTGATGGAATTCGGGCCTCAAGCTGTGCAGATAGTTCCCGTCGGAGCTGGGGTTCCGACTCAGGGCATCGGCCACTACGTTTGCTTTCCCTGGATGGTAATGGATACCAACATCATAATCCTTTACCAATTCCAACCAGCGGCGTTGCCGTAAATTTAGTTCTGGCTGCGTAAAAATGTATTTGAGGCTTTTGTGATCCGTATATATCTCACATCGATTCCCAAGTAGGAAATGCCTCCATTCCTTGAGTGCATGAATAACTGCTGCCATTTCTAAATCATGAGTGGGATAATTTTCCTCGTGTTTGCGAAGTTGCCTTGAAGCGTAGGCGACAACCTTGCCTTCTTGCATCAACACGCATCCGAGACCCTTTCTGGATGCGTCACAAAATACTTCAAAATTCTTGTGTATATCGGGTACAATTAATACCGGTGCTGTTGTTAATTTCCGCTTTAGCTCTTGGAAACTTTTCTCGCAGGCTTCTGTCCACTCAAACTTCTTATCTTTCTTGAGTAACTGTGTCATAGGCTTGGATATGGTGGAAAATCCTTCAATAAATCTGCGGTAATATCCTGCCATTCCCAAGAAACTTCGTATGTCTGTTACGCTGGCTGGTGACTTCCAGTCAAGTACGGCCTTGACTTTCTCTGGGTCCACTGCTATACCGTCTTGAGTCAGCACGTGGCCTAGAAAACCTACTTGTCTTAGCCAAAATTCGCACTTGCTGAACTTGGCATACAATTGGTGTTTCCTTAGCTCTCCTAGTACAATCCTGAGATGTTCTGCGTGCTCTTCTGGTGTTTTGGAGTATACCAGAATATCGTCGATGAATACTACGACGAATTTGTCCATAAACTTCATAAATACTTTGTTCATGAGGTGAACAAAATATGCCGGGGCGTTAGTTAATCCAAATGGCATCACTGTGAACTCGTACAGTCCATATCTGGAGGTGAAGGCTGTTTTGGGGATATCTTCCGTTCGTACCTTCAATTGATGGTATCCTGACCTTAAGTCAATTTTTGAGAATACCTTGGCCTGAGCAAGTTGATCAAACAAATCGTTTATCCTTGGCATCGGGTATTTGTTTTTGACTGTGACCATGTTAAGTGCTCGATAGTCGATACACAATCTCAGCGTTCCATCCTTCTTCTTGGCAAATAAAATTGGTGATCCCCAAGGTGAGGAGCTGGCTCGAATGTATCCTTTTTCCAGTAATTCCTTTATTTGCTTCTTCAATTCGATCAACTCGGATGGTGCCATTCTGTATGGTTTCTTGTATATGGGGGTGGTTCCTGGTGCTAGCTCAATGCGGAATTCTATTTCTCGGTCTGGTGGCATGCCTGGCAGCTCTTCAGGGAATACATCTGGAAATTCACACACTACTGGAACCTTGTTTAGCTCAGAAACGTCCACCTTATTTAATCTCGGTTGCCGGGGTCTTTTTCCTTCCTTGGCTGATACTCTTATTGTCTTCCCTTGGTGGTGTGTGAGAATCACGGTCCTGTTGAAACAGTCGATAAAACCTTTATTGGTGGTTAGCCAATCCATCCCTAGGATGACATCCAGTCCTTTATTTTCCAATACAATAAGATTTGCGTAAAACTCCAATCCTTCAAACTCAATGACCACATTCTGACAGTAATTCTGAGAAACTTGCTGAATCCCGGGGGACTTGATTATTATGGATTTCTCCAAAGGAAGCATCGAAAAATTATTTTGCAAAGCAAAACTTTTCGAGATGAAAGAGTGAGAAGCTCCAGAATCAAACAAAACCATTGCAGGTATTGTGTTGACAGGAAACGTACCGAGTACGATATCCGGAGCATTTTGTGCCTCCTCTTTGGTTACGTGGTTCAGATGACCCTTCCTGTGGTTATTGTTGGGATTGAAATTGTTTCGCTTGGGCGCTGAATTATTGCCGCCGTTGTTCGGCTTTGGGGTTGAGTTCCTTGGCTTGGGGCACTGTTTGGCATAATGCCCTTCTTCTCCACAAGCGTAACAAGTAACGCCGGGGCGATAGGTGAATTCCTTGTCCCTTGCATGAAAATTCTTGATTGGGCGTGAGACATTGGATGAGAATTTGGGTGTCCCACCCTTTTTAAAATCTATCTTGCTTCGGTGATTGCGAGTGTGATTAGTCTGGTCCCTTTTTCGCTTGCGGATATCTTCCAGACTGCGTCTCTCATTTTCCAGAGTAATGGCCTTGTCCACCAGCGTTTTAAAATCAGGAAAAGTGTGCACGACCAGTTGGCATTTAAGCGCGGGCGCCAGACCGTCAAGGAATTTCTCCATCTTCTTGATTTCAGTCATACGCTCCTCATTGGCGTAGCGGGATAATAGGGTAAATTGACTGTTGTAATCTGACACTGTCATGTTCCTTTGTTTGAGGTCATCGAATTCTCTCTTCTTGATTTTCATAATACTCTTAGGAATATGTGCACCACGGAAACCTTCCTTGAAATCATCCCAGGTTATGTCATTTTCGTTGGGATGCATGTGCAGAAAATTCTCCCACCACGATGCGGCTGCTCCTGTGAGATAGTGTGGAGCATATAGTACTTTCTCGAGATCTGAACACTTTGCAATAATTAATTTCCTCTCCATATCTCGAAGCCAGTCCTCGGCTTCAAGAGGCTTGTCAGTGTGAGAAAATGTTTGAGGACGTGTCTTCTGTAGCTCAGACAACTTGGAATGTTGCTGATACTGTCCATGATGATTCCCCATGTTGATGACTTGGTTCATCATCTCGCGATGTTGTTGCTGACTCTGTTCATAAAGGCGGCACATTTGTGAAAGTGCCGATTCACTGCCTTGTTGGCTTGACTGTCCCTGAGTGAACTCATTGTTGGGTTGAGTATCATGAATTTCCTCTGGTGGAGTTGGCATGGAACGTGTCCAAGGACGAGACATTTTTCACTCTGGGAAAATATTTTTGTAACACTCATAAGAAAAACGGAAAGAGTCGCAAAACAAAACCATAAATGCATAAAGCTGGCAGATAAAATTAAATACCCAAGCTTACTTAAGAAAAACAAATCGACTTGCGCACGGAGAAGGACTGCTCATTACATATCTTACACGCGGGCGGTAATTATACAGTACATCACTCAGGATATGCGTACATAATCCTGACATGTTATTAAGGCTAGTGCACTTCTCCAGATCCTACATGATGCGCAAACAGGCTACTTCTCACAACCTATGCACATATCTTACAAAGCGGTACAATACATGGCAGCTAAGCGTACTCAGGCAGAGATGTTGACGACCTCCTTTGCCCTGCCGAGGGCGAGGCGTAGCGAGGTTGGGGACTCGACTTCCTCCTCGCTAATGGGCTCCATACGTGTAGTGTTGCGCAGAGCGGACGGAGCGGTTGCCAGGGGCGGAGCAACACGTACAGGAGTGGGCGCGAAGGTTGGTGTAGTGCGCGCTGGAGTGGGTGCAATGACTTGGTTAAATTCTTCGGTAGAAGGCAGGCGACGAGTAGGCGTAAAAGATGCTGATGACGAGACAAAAGTCAGTGGCGGAGCGATGGGTAGGAGCTCCCTCCTGTTGGCAGCACAGCCATGGACTGAGTCCATGCGGGTAGCTACGAAGTCGTCCACCAGGTTGTCGAAGGCTGCCTCCAGGGCCCGGAGATACTCAATGAGCATCTCAAAAGCCTCGTCTCGTTCTCCTCTGGGGCAGGAGTATGCGTAGTGACAGGTGTAAGGCACATGGCACGGAAGATAACGGTAACGACGAGTCTTCATCACGGGAAGGACATCCCTGAGACGAGCTATCGCCTCGCGGGCTGCCATCTGCATAGCATGCCTCTCCGTAGGCATGGCTCTTCCCACGAACCGGAAGCGGCGTAACTCACCACGCCCTCCCCTGAACTGCACCGCGGCCTGGTGCATGGTCAGACTGTCGTTGACTCGGTGCTGGCAGAGTGTGAAGACTGGGCGCACGGATGGCCCCATCGCGACCTGAACGATGAAAGAAAGAAGCTTGACGAACCCATCGGGCACGTTGGCGAAGGTCTGAGACTCGCAGCTGTTGTCGGCCATCTACAAAAGTAGGCAAAAATTCTGCAGGGTCAGATCATAAATTTATGCTGACTGACAGAAAATGACTACAATTGCAAAAACATAAAATAGCTCTGTCAAGCTAATAACTAATTAGCGATCGCACCTAGTGGCTTCCTACAGTCAGCCTGGCTCTGGTACCAAGCTGTCACGACCGGTTTTCCAATAAAAATATTTATTGATAAACCAGTCTTTTGAGTCCAGTATGAGAGAAATCCTCCTCACTGGTAGACAATTTCTTGATACAATAAGCCAGTAGCATAAAATATATTACAGGGTTGAACTGCGGTTGCTCAACCAAATTATTACAAGCACGCCAATAATTATACATAATGGCGGACATGACACAGTGGTGTGGAGACATACTACTGACTCATGGATAGGGTGGTGGTGGAAAACACAGCGGGAAGGGAAATACAAGACTCTAAGTATATCATTTCATCGAACGTCGAGGTGAGGCTCGATAAATTTATTTGGTAGCGGAAGCGGATATAAAACAGTGACCAAATCCAGGGTCGCACGAGACTGACTGGGACTCCTCTAAGTGTCGGACTCGCTATCGAACTCTTCATCCATGAGATCGCCTTCGTCAGCATCTGGCCAAATCAACAAGCCAGTGAGTACTTTGAAAGTACTCGCAAGACAGTTCGGACGTAAGATATAACAAATGCGTGCATGGATGCAACATGATTAATTCCTCAATGCACAATAAATAAAATTGGCATAACGGGGTAAGTAAAAAGGGAAACGGCGGTAGTCCGCCTGAAATCCCACAGAACATAAATAAGGACCGATCGGGTGTCTGAAGCGACGCCTCGAAAGGTGAGCAAATAAAAATAAGGAAAAGATGCCACAGTCGGGCGTCTTAGCGACACCACATAAAGGGCTTTAAAAGAAATGCCACAGTCGGGCGTCTGAGCGTCGCCACATAAAGGGCTTTAAAAGAAATGCCATAGTCGGACGTCTGAGCGACATCGCAGAAAGGGCTTTAAAAGAAATGCCACAGTCGGACGTCTGAGCGACATCACAGAAAGGGCTTTAAAAGAAATGCCACAGTCGGACGTCTGAGCGACATCGCAGAAAGGGCTTTAAAAGAAATGCCACAGTCGGACGTCTGAGCGACATCGCAGAAAGGGCTTTAAAAGAAATGCCACAGTCGGACGTCTGAGCGACATCGCAGAAAGGGCTTTAAAAGAAATGCCACAGTCGGACGTCTGAGCGACATCGCAGAAAGGGCTTTAAAAGAAATGCCACAGTCGGACGTCTGAGCGACATCACAGAAAGGGCTTTAATTCACCAGTAAATAATACTCATAATAAACATTCAATCCATGAGAATAAACGGGTTAGTCCATCCACAGGGATAATCATTCAACCGGACTTAGCACTCATGCGATTCACCGGAGTCTCTGTCATCAAAGCTGACAATTGATTAGGATAAGATGGAACGAATTTGGACATGGAATAGATGATTTGGAGGAATATATGACTCTGCAGAGTTTGTACAAAATTTTTCCCACAGCCAACGGATTTCCGTAGTCACGAAGGACTAGTTCCGTTTACGGTATTTCGGAAGAAAACACAGCTAACCGGTACACACCCATCCTACCTCTCGATGCTAGGAATCACCCTAGACATCGTCCAAGAAAAACTTTTGAGACGGGGAGATCACAATCTCGAATAGCATGGGATCAAATTTATATACGCGCGCTCTAAGGGGTGCCCCCCTCTCGGTCCCAACCGGAAACACCCATGCCCCCTGACCGGATGACTGGCTTTAATCCAGGGCCATGGAACCATCATCACGGCCTCTCCTCTTTGGTGTGTACCATGAAAGCGGTTTGCAACTTACTAAACCATATTCCTTGCGGAAAACATGTGGTAGTACAAGGAAGGAAATGATAGGTACTGGACCGATATGGTTTGACACTGAAGTCACATAGTCTGGCGTAAGACTGGCATGCTACAACACTGCCATCGTACCCATCCTCATGCCAACACATGGCCATTCATATTCACATTCATCTACGTATGGATCATCGAACTCACTTACCTCATTATCACATAAAATAACGTTCATCGGTATGCTCACCAACATGCCATGAAACTAACTAAATGCAAAACATGCCAAGACACTCATCATATCAAAAGTTCAAACATGCTTGCCTGGTTCAGAGTAGTCGGAGCCTAGCTCGGTGAAGTTCGCGGCTCCGTCACCTCCCTCGGTATCTACGGTATAAAGAAAATACATGCGCTATCGTAAATACCAAGGAGTGCACAGAAAGTAAACCAAATATTTTTCAAATAAATCTGATAAAAAACTAGGCAAAATTTTAAAGAGAACAGAAAAAGAATCAATCAAAAATACTTTTCTGTTTAAAAGTTATAAGGGTTTTTGTCCAGGGACTTATCTGTAATGAAACAGAAGATTTCCAGGGGCTAGTTTATAAAACAGAAAACGCTTCGGTAGCGACTACGCCAACCCAAAGAGAAGACGCATTCTGCCCGAAGGCGCTTCCAGAAAACGATTCGAGAGAGAGAGCAGTGAGGCTGACGGTGGGGTCCCACCCGTCAGGTTCAAATGTTCAAATGGGGCGGCAGAGTTCGCCGGCGCCCGAGAGCCGCGGTGGTCGCCGGCGGCGATCCACGGCGAGGCAGAGAGATCGGAGGGTACCTCCGTGCTCAGGGCACCCTTCCGCGTCAGTTGATGGTGGTGGAGTCGGTCGGCGAGCACCACGTCGACGGCGAGCTTTGCTCCGGCGGACGGCGGCTCGGGTGGTCGAGGGGCTCGTCGGAGAGGGCTGCAAAGGTTAAATTGAAGAGGGGGTTATGCTCCTGGCAGCTAGAGAGGGTAACGAGCGGGGTTTGAGCGCCGGAGATGGCCTCACCGGAACGAATCGGGCTGGAGGCCGAGGCGGGGCGAGGCGGCCGGAGCTGGGGGAGGAGACCTCCTCGAGGTCCCCCTAGTGGACTGGCGGGGTGTTGGTGAGAAGTGGAGGGGCCCCTTTATATAGGCGGTCCGAGGCGGTTGCCATGAACGAGGATCACCGGCGAGTGATTACGGTGGCGCCGTGCTCGGTCGGGGTGGTTAGGGGGTCGAGCGTCATCACAGAGGTTCAAAGAGTCCGTTTTGGTGTTAAACTGGTCGGGGTTTGGGTGTTGAGGGTGAGCTCAATGGAACGGGGATGGCGCGGGACCGTCGGCGGCGGAGAGCACGTTCCGTGCTTGCCGGCCACGGTGGCTGTGCCACGGGCGTGCGCTGGCGTGCATGAGGCCACGCGGAGAGCCAGGGAGCGATGGGCGGCGCAGAACGGCGTTCTGCCGTGGTGTGCCTCCTGTCGGCCGCCACGGGAGGTCCCGACGCCGCAGAAGACGCCGGCGAGGGCGGGCCAGCGTGCTACCGACGCTAGGAAGGCTCCACGCACGCGTGTGAAGCTTCGGACAAGAGGAAGAGGCGGCGAGGATCATGCCAAGGGCACTGTGGCCGTGTGACTGAAACTGACGAAACTGAAGATGACACTGAAACTGAATTTTCTGAACTTTAAACAGTAACAGTGCCCACAAGGTGTTCGACAGAATGAAATTGGCCTCTGGTGATTTTTCCTTGAGCTGATTTTTGGTGGAGTGGCTTCTCCTTGCTCAAGTAGGCTGCATGATTTTTGGTGGAATTTTTGGAGCAGTGTGGATATGAATTTCACCAAATTTGGCAAATCTGGTCCAAACTTGCAGAGACTGTATTTTGAAAAATTTGAAAAGAGGAGGAGTGGATCAAGATGGTTCTGGGTTGTGGGTTCAAAGGACAATCCAGGAGAATTGGTTTGAGGTCAAAACTCAAATGAAAAAGTGTACTTGCTTTGAAAATCCCTCAGGCTCCAAATAATATTCAGAATTGATTTGAGAGGGAAAAATAATTAGAATAAAATCCAAAACTAGTTTGGATTAGTTGGGACAGAGAACTTAGGTTGATCACAAGGGGGAGGGGAGGTTTTGGAGGGGTTTTATCTCATGGGCAAAATACAAAGCCATGGGTGGCTTCAAAGACAAGAAAAATCCCAAACTTTCATAGAGCTTCACTTTAAAAATAAAACAAATAAAACTCCCAAACAAATAAATTTTTAGAGGGAACCAACAGAGAAAAAGTTTGCAAAAGATCAACCACCAAAGTTTGAAAGAAATAAAATCCTTGCCAAGGCAAAAGGAAGTTTTTAAGAGAAAGGTTTTTCTGAAAAAGAAAAACTTTAAAAAGGGCTCTCCTCAAAACCACAAAGTTTGTGATAAAAACCAAATAAAATTTTGGAGTGTCACAATGACCCCATGGTGTGGAGGGTTGGATGAACAATAGACGGTGGAACGGTGGCCGTGGAGGGGTGATTGAACAGGACCCCGTGGTGTGGAGGGCTGGATGAACAGTAGACGGTGGAGGGGTGCCCGTGGAGGGGTGGTTGAACAGGAGCTGGTGGAGTAGCGCGCGCTGGAGTTTGGATGAACAGGAGCCCGTGGAGGCTGCAGGAGGTCGACGGTAGCTCGTGGAGGCTGGAGGAGGTCGACAGTGGAGATGAACAGTATCCCGTGGAGTCCCATTTTGCGGTACGCCACACCCCTCCCGATAAACAGGACCCTTGTTTCGACCATAGCGCTCCAACACAAGTCTGTTTCGTCCGTTTTGCGGTATGCCACACCCCTCCTGATCACAGGACCTCTGTTTCGACCGTACGAGGTCCGTTTCATCCATTTTGCGGTACGCCACACCCCCCCGATCAATAGGACCCCCGTTTCGACCGTAGCAGGTCCGTTTCCTCCGTTTTGCGGTATGCCAGACCCCTCCCGATGAACAGAATCCCGTTTCGAACGTGGCTGGTCGAACACAAGGCTGTTTCTTCGTTGTGCGGTACGCCAGGCCTCGTTTCCATCGCCTGTTCCGTGCAAGCCCTCCCGATGAACACGACCACGCATTCCGTTCCGACCCAGCCGGTTGGCTCCCACGCATTCCGTTGCCTCCCGATGAACACGACGCATTCCCATTGCCTGCCCATGAACACGAGCATTCCGTTGCCTCCCCATGAACACGACGATGACGTTGTTTCTCCGTTCTGACCCAGCCATGGACACGAGCCCTAGCCCTACGTATCCGCGAGCAGGCGTTCGAGACCCCGCCCGTATGTACACATGCGTGGCCGTATTTTCTTTCTTGCACCCTGGCCGCTGTACGTACGTGTACATGCTATGTGCGTGCCTCTACTACGACACGTGCGCGCGTCTACTACGACACGTGCGCGCCTCTACATCAACCAGTATGTACGTACACATTCGCGACCAGGATGACAACGCTACGTACGCTTCGACCAGGTGGGTCCCGACTGTCAGGCACTTCCTTGCCTGCGAAGATGTAGCTGGTGGGTCCCAGCAGTCTGGGGGGCGAATCATTTTTTTGCCCGGACGCACTTCCTTGCGTGCAAAGATGTAGCTAGTGGGTCCCAGCAGTCAGGGGGGCGAATCGTTTTTTGGCCCGGACGCACTTCCTTGCATGCGAAGATGTAGCCGGTGGGTCCCAGCAGTCAGGGGGGTGAATCGTTTTATCGCGAAATACAGTGGCCCGTCCGGTGGGTCCCCGCTGTCAGGTAGAGGAATACTTATTTTGCACATAATAAGGAGGCACTTCCTTGCTGCGGCCGTGGACCAAGCTGTCATCCTCTCCACGTACAGTCCACGTCCGATGGAAGCCGTTCCTTGAACACGTTGACCACGCCGCGTCGAGAGCACCAGGACGGTGGACGACGGCGAGGCCTAGGAAGGGGACGACGCGGATCCGGGGAAGACGCGGCAGTGGATGCCCACATGTAAAGGAGTACGAGGGTTCACTGGTGCGTTGTGGTGTGAGGCTGCCATCACCGCAGAATAACAGGGGGTGTGGGTGATTAGAGGGATGGCCTGGCCAGCGGTGGGAGTAGTAGGGGGCGGTGAGGCCTCCGCCGCATCGCAGCCGGCCACGGGAGGCAGGAGCACGAGGCACGACCGGCGCTGGTTTGGGCGGCTGGAGCAAGAAGACCAGAGGTTGAAGAAGCACTACGGCTGAGGGAGTCCCGGATTAGGGGGTGTCCGGATAGCCGGACTACCATCATTGGCCGAACTACCATCGGCCGGACTATCATCATCGACCGGACTCCAAGACTATGAAGATACAAGATTGAAGACTTCATCCCGTGTCCGGATGGGAGTTTCCTTGGCATGGAAGGCAAGCTTGGCGATACGGATATATAGATCTCCTACTATTGTAACCGACTCTATGTAACCCTAGCCCTCTCCGGTGTCTATATAAACCGGATGGCTCTAGTCCGTAGGACACAACAACAACCATTACAATCATACCATAGGCTAGCTTCTAGGGTTTAGCCTCCTTGATCTCGTGGTAGATCCACTCTTGTAAACATCCACAATATCAATATCAATCAAGCAGGACGTAGGGTTTTACCTCCATCAAGAGGGCCCGAACCTGGGTAAAACATCGTGTCCCTTGTCTCCTGTTACCATCCGCCTAGACGCACAGTTCGGGACCCCCTACCCGAGATCCGCCGGTTTTGACACCGACATTGGTGCTTTCATTGAGAGTTCCTCTGTGCCGTCACCGATAGGAAGGATGCCTCTTCCCGTCTTCAAGGACGGCATCTTCGCCGATGGAGCCTTGGCCGCCGGCCAAACTATCCGGCTAGGAGGTTTTCTTATGACCGCCTGTCCGGCCACCGCTTCAACGATGACCTCTCGTGTCATCGAGAGCAATCTTCACGTCAACTCGGAATTCGCCGAGCAGTTAGATCCAGCAGAGCTCTCGTCTGTAAACGAACTCTTGGATCGGATCGCCGCCCTGGGAGTCGCTACAGACTACAATCGGATCGGGCTTAAAACCGATCTGAGAGAGATTAACTCTCCCCAGGTTACCCACCACGTCACGGTGGTAGAGGAACATCGCGACGATCCTTCTCCCATATTGAAAACTAGTCGTGTCCGGGCTACCGAACCCTCCATGCCGGATTCCCGCGGAGGAGCGGATTCCGATCAAGCACTGAACATAAAGTCAGGCATCGGACCGGACTCGTTGGACAACGTTCCACTTTCCAAGCTTCCAAATTCGGAAACTTCTCGGCCCTTGAGCCTCGAGATGGGCAGGGTCCCGGACTCAATTAGGCCCGCCCGTCCAGATATATGCGATCTATCTCTAATCCGGCAAGAGCCAGCCGAAACAGTACATCATTACTGGGCCAGATTCCTCCTGGTCATGGACCGGATAAAGGACTGCCGAGAGGAAAACGCAATCTCGATCTTTTGCAACAATTGCACGGACAGGGGAATCTTGAACGCCGTCAGCCATCGTGAAATCACACGTTTCGCCGACTTGGCATCCATAGTGCGAAAGTACTGTGCCATAGAAAGTTTCCGGAAAACCGAAGATAGGTTTTGGGATAATCCGGCCCCGAACATAGCCCCAGTCCGCAACAAAAGGGTGCATTACACTCAGGCACCAAGTACAAGAACCAAAAAACAGAAGCCCCTTAAAGGGAACGGAACCGTACTGGAGGGATGGCTCAGCAAACCCTGTACAATTCACAGTACCAAGGGCGCCACCCCAACACATAGCCTTCGTGCATGTTGGATATTACGGCAGGTGGCCAAAAGTGGCGAGGAGCTTCTAGCCCCGCGAAACCACACCAACAATACCGGTACGGTATCAACAGTCTTCGAGACTTTCGCATCAAACAATATGCGGAAACGAACGATCCACAGCCTTGCCGAAGTCTACCAAGTAGCAACAACAAATCCTTGGAGCGACGCGGCCATCACCTTCAACGCCAGCGACGAACCTAAATTCCGAACAGCCCGAGCACCAGCCGCATTGGTCCTCAGTCCAATAGTGGACGGCTTTCGACTTACCAAGGTACTCATGGATGGCGGCAGCGGATTGAACCTCATTTACGAGGAAACTCTTCAAAAAATGGAAATAGACTGGAGCCGCATTGAGCGAAGCAGCACAACCTTCAGAGGAATAATCCCTAGCCGGGAAGCACGCTGCACCGGAAAAATCACACTCGATGTGGTGTTCGGCTCGCCGGACAATTACAGGTCCGAAGAAATCACGTTCCAAGTGGCCCCGCTCAGCAGCGGATACCACGCTATATTAGGACGAGAGGCGTTCACAATTTTCCAAGCCGTACCCCATTACGGGTACATGAAGCTCAAAATGCCTGGGCCCGGCGGGATAATCACTCTCGTTAGTGATCCGGACATAGCACTCCGCGCCGAAAACAAAACAGCCGCATTAGCCCTGGAGGCACTATCCGAAGCCCTAGCGGCAGAGGAACTCACCGCGCTGCGCGCTACGGTGCACAGAGACGACGTGATACTCGATAAGAGATCCAAGTCCACCTCCTTTAAACCAGCGGACGAAATTATAAAATTCCAGGTCCACCCAACGGACCCGACAAAGACGGCCTCCATCGGGGCACAGTTGAACCCTGATGTAGACGCCGCGCTGCGAGAATTCCTTCGGGAAAATTGGGACATTTTCGCCTGGCATCCTTCAGATATGCCAGGAATCCCTCGCAGGCTGGCAGAGCATAGCCTAAACATCCTAAAAGGGTTCAAGCCAGTCAAACAGGCTCTTCGACGATTTTCCGAACCCAAAAGACAGGCAATGGGAGAAGAACTAGCCAAACTATTGGAAGCCGGATTCATCAGAGACATCAAACATCCGGATTGGCTAGCAAACCTGGTAATGGTACCAAAGAAGGACAGATCCTGGCGCCTATGTGTCGATTTCAAAGACCTAAATAAAGCCTGCCCAAAGGATCCCTTCCCCCTCCCCCGCATCGACCAAATCATCGATGCCACTGCAGGGCACGATTCATTGTGCTTCCTGGACGCATACTCCGGCTATCATCAAATCAAGATGGCAGAAGCGGATCAAGCCGCAACGGCGTTCATTACTCCATATGGACCATTCTGCTTCAACACGATGCCCTTCGGACTTAAAAACGCCGGCGCAACATATCAGCGCATGATTCAGACATGTCTGGCTACCCAGATCGGCAAAACAGTAGAGGCATACGTAGACGACGTAGTCGTCAAAACCAAACACGTCGAAACTCTAGTAGACGACTTGAGGGTCACATTCGACAACCTCCGAGCATATGACATCAAGCTGAATCCGGAAAAATGCGTTTTCGGCGTACCAGCCGGAAAGCTCTTGGGCTTCATTGTATCCGGTAGAGGAATTGAAGCAAATCCGGCCAAAATCCGAGCCCTATCACAGTTGGATATTCCAAAAAACCTCAAACAGATCCAGAAATTGACTGGATGCGTGGCGGCTCTCAGCCGCTTTATCTCCCGCCTAGGAGAAAAGGCATTGCCCCTCTATCGCCTCCTCAGGCACACCGAACACTTCGAGTGGACGGATGCTGCCACTGCCGGACTCGAAGAAATAAAGGCCATATTGGCAACGAATCCGGTCCTGGCTGCGCCCAACCTGGGCGAACCTATGTTGTTATACATCGCGGCAACACATCAAGTAGTAAGCGCGGTGCTCGTCGTAGAACGAGAGACAGAAGGGCATAAATTCCCTCTTCAAAAACCAGTGTACTACGTATCCACTGTTTTAACCCCCTGCAAGTCCCGTTACCCGCACTATCAAAAGATAGCGTATGCGGTGTTCATGGCATCCCGGAAGCTCCGACACTACTTTCAAGAGTGTTCGATAACAGTGGCCTCCGAAGTACCCCTAAATGACATTATAAATAACCGCGACGCAACGGGCAGGATTGCAAAATGGGCCATTGAGCTCTTACCATTCGACATAACTTACAAACCCCGGCGAGCTATAAAGTCGCAAGTTTTGGCTGACTTTGTCGCTGAGTGGACTGAAGCCGAACTCCCTAAAGAGTACGGCGCATACTCCAATTGGATTATGCATTTCGACGGCTCCAAAATGTTGGCCGGATTGGGGGCTGGCATCGTACTAACGTCCCCAACCGGGGACAGAGTCCAATACGTACTTCAGATAATGTACACGGACTCCAACAACGCAGCCGAATACGAGGCCCTCTTACATGGCCTCCGGATGGCAATCTCCATGGGCATCCAACGCCTAGAGGTGCGCGGGGACTCAAACCTCGCAATATCCCAAGTAAATGGAGACTTTGACGCCAAGGATCCAAAAATGGCAGCCTATCGCAACGCCGTCCTTAAAATGTCAGCTCGGTTCGAAGGACTTGAATTCCACCACGTAGCCAGAGATAATAACCAAGCGGCCGACGTATTGGCACGCATCGGCGCAAAACGTGACGCTGTCCCTCCAAATATCTTCCTGGAACGGCTGTTCAAGCCATCCGTACTATGGGAAGAGGAGTCCGGAAATAACAAACCGGAGGCAGCCGCAGAGCAATCTGACATAACCGGCGATCCAGCCGACGAAACAACACCCTCAGCTCACGACATAATGGCAGTAATCGCCCCATGGACAGAGCCGTTCCTAGCCTACTTGCTTAGGCAGGAACTCCCCGAAGACCATAATGAGGCCCGCTGCGTAGTCCGGCGATCTAAAGCCTACAAGGTCCATGAGGGAGAACTCTATAAGAAAAGCACAACCGGAGTCCTTCAAAGGTGTATCTCCGAAGAGGAAGGGCGAGACCTTCTGGCTGAAATTCACGCCGGACTAGGCGGACACCACGCCGCAGCCCGGGCCCTTGTAGGAAAGGCATTCCGTACAGGATTTTATTGGCCGACGGCCCGGGCAGATGCTCAGGACTTAGTCCAAAGATGCGTCGGTTGTCAGCTCTTTGCTAATCAGAGCCACATGCCACCCACCGCCCTCAAAACTATACCCATTACCTGGCCGTTCGCGGTCTGGGGGCTTGACATGGTTGGACCACTTAAAGGGGGAACCCACAAGCAAAGGTACCTATTGGTCATGGTGGATAAATTCACCAAATGGATAGAGGCCAAGCTAGTTAAAACGGCAGAGTCCGGACCAGTGATAGACTTTATATCCGGGGTAGTACACCGTTATGGTGTCCCCCACAGCATCATCACCGATAACGGCACGAACTTCACGGCCGATGAGGTTAAATCATGGTGTAAAAATATGGGCATCAAGCTTGATTACGCTTCAGTCTATCATCCTCAAACCAACGGATAAAACCTATACTAGTGGAACGAGCAAATGGTCTAATAATGAGCGGCATCAAACCTAGACCAGTGCGGTCCCTTATGAAATCTGACATGCACTGGGTAGAGGAGCTCGACTCCGTACTTTGGGGGCTGCGGACAACGCCTAACCGTACTACCGGATTCACACCATTTTTTATGGTATACGGCGCAGAAGCAGTTTTGCCCTGCGACATAATTCATGACTCACCTCGAGTGCGCATGTGTCACACCCTAGCTAGTCATGCATTAGAGTGTTGCATCATGTTTACTCTTTCATCAGAAACTTGAAATGGGGATGACAGAACCCCCAGTCCCCTCTGAAACCAACTAGGGTTACTAAAATAATTTTTCAATGAACCTGAAATGCCCTTCTAAAATGCCCATCATTTTTGTCTTGGTTCAGAACCTCTGCCAAAAATGGTGCACTTTTTCCTAGGCCATCCTAGGGTTTTTGAATTAAATCATAAATATTTGAATTTGGGCATTTAAAATAATATAAAATATTTAAATGCTCAAATATCTCCAAACTAAAATGTTTCATGTTGGAAATAATCCAACTATGGGCCAGGAATAGTTTGGTGATTTTTGAAGTTGCCTAGGTATTTTATTTAATTCAACAAAGTTGCAGATATATTAAATAAATACAGAAACAGAAAAGAGAGGGAAAAACTTACCTGTGCGGCCCAGCCAGCTGGCCGGCCCAGCTAGCAACCGACCCAGTCCAGCACTGTAGCTCTCCGTCGTCTTCCTCCCCTCGCCCCGAAGCTGCTGCGTGCTCGCGCGCGCACGACCGCGCGGCCACCTCCTGCTTGCCGACGACCTCCTGGCCGCGTGGACGACGCCCACAGCCCGTCCCGATCCTCCCTGCTCTCTCTCACTCTCCCCGGCTCTTTCCTTCCTCTCCCTCGCTCTCTCCCTCTCACGGCCGAACACCACCGTCGCCGCCGTTCGCCATAGCAGCCGTCTCCGACCACCCCTCGCTCCCCCGATTAGCTCAGAAGCTCCGCCTCGACTCCCTCTTCCTCCCCACCGCTCCACGGGTCCCCGGAAGCCCTGCATCGCCGCCTCGTCGCCGTTCCCCTCTTCGAGCTCCGATCATCGTCACCGTCAAATTCGTCGTCTCCGACGCGTCCCCGAGCCCGCTTCGACGCCCACTGCAACCGCGGTGAGCCCCCGAGTTGTTTCCCCCTTCTCCCCTGCTCTCTCCCGACCCCTAGGCCCTAGCCCCACCTCGGCCGAGAGCTCCACGCCGCCGACGATGTCGCCGTCGTGGCCACGGTCACCGTAGCGCCCAACCGAGCTCACCATCGTGCTCCACACCTCACTAGGAGCACGTAGCACGCACCAACACCTCCCCAAACCCCCTGCAACACTGATCCCGACCGCACCCGAACTCCGGCCGCCGCAGCCGAGCTCGCCGCCGTCAACTCCGGCCACCCCGAGCCCAACCACCACCACCAATAGCCGCGGCTCAACCTCAGCAACACTCAGATGCCTTCCGCCGTCCATTTGGTTGCCGGAATGGCAAAAAGCACTCTCGCCGCCGTCTCGGACCTCGCCGGCGTCATGTCGCCGGTGGGGTTTGACTTGTCCGACCTGGGGTTTGACCCCCAGGGTCACTGACGCGTGGGCCCTGTCGGCCAGGTGGTTAGGTTAGCGCTAACTACTGTTAGTCAACCCCCCCTGACACTGACAGTGGGCCCCAGCGCCACTAATTAGTAATTAGGATTAATTTAAACCTGTTTAACCCCCCCTGTCACTGACGTGTGGCCCCCACATGTCAGGTTTGACTCCAGCCAGCCACAGTTGACCACTGACGTCATGCTGACGTCATGCTGGCGCAATAATTATATTTCTGGATTTAAATTAAATCAGGAAATTCCAGAATATTAATTAAACTTCAAAAATTCATAACTTTTATTCTGTAACTCCAAATTGGACAAATTATATATGAAAAATGATCAGAAAAATCCAATCTATCCATCTGTACTATTTTCATGCATGATCAAACAAGTTAAATTGATGTTTTAAGCAGAAGAAGAAAAGGCACTTTAAAAGGCCATGTTTGAGTTTGAAATTTGAATCTATGATTCAAATTTGTTCAAACCCCTCTGGTTTTAGTTGCATTAGCCCAACACATTCATATTGCCATGTTTCATGCATGCATCATATTGTTGCACATTGTTTGGTGATGCCTGTGTATCGTTGTCCTTTGCGACAGGATCTGTCCCCGAGGAGTACCGTGATTACCCTAACGAAGAACCGTATCCGTGCAACGAACCATCAGGCAAGCAACCAACCATTTGATCATATCGATACAATCCCATGTTCTCGCTCCTGCTCTCTTTTACTGCATTAAGACAACGCGATTCAAACTGCTGTGTGCTACGGTAGTTGAACCCATTTCCTCTGCATGACCTGTCATTGCCACAGTAACTAGATGAAACCCACTAGCATGTGTAGGAGTTGATTGAGCCATATGTATGTGTTGTTCCTACCTTGCTATGCCTGCTATGCTTAGAGTCGTGTCAGGTCTGGTTCATCTGGGTGATGGGCTGGAGTGAAATGATTATGTCGGTAATGAGAGTGGTGTGGTGAACACGATTTGGTAAAGGTATCGATGAGAGGCCATGTAGGAGTACATGGTGGGTTGTTTCATTGAAGCCGACCTTAAGCACTGAGATCTGTATGTGTGATTTAAGATACAGCTACTACCATGCATTGGGCCCTGAAATATGACCCCGCTCGACTTCTTATTCACCCTAGCTCTCTGTCCAGGAGTTGCAAGTAGTTTCTGGTGTTTGTAGCCTACTGGAGGCCGTGGACAGCGCTGACCGTAGGGGTGGGCTGTGATGCGGTAGGTACGTGGCCGGGTGTACCGAATACCCGTTAGGTATCTCGGGAACCCTGTTCACATCGTTCGGGGCCGTATGGGAAACCTCGGCCGGACTCCCTGCGGATGGAACCTGAATAGGCGATAAACCTGGACTAGAGGCTTAAGTGTTTAGGTAGGTCGTGGTCTACACCCACGTCGGCTTTCGCTTGAAGTCTGCCGAGCACATGTCGTGTGCAGACGCTAAGTGGTGGAAACATGTATGAAGAAGTACACCCCTGCAGGGTTAACATGATCTATTCGAATAGCCGCGTCCGCGGTAAAGGACTACTTGGTTGCCTATACAGTTCATAGACAAGTAAATGGAAACTACTAAAAGCCTCAAGATAAGTGTGAGTGCCGAGGATGGCTCTTCCGTAGGAAGACGGAGGTGGATCCTCGGTAGTGTATTGAAGTGGTGAGTAGTGGACTCGTGTGCGCAAAACTATTTCAAACTGGGGTATCGTAGGATAGTCTAGCCAAGAGTCAAAGCTGGCTTGCTGCAATAACTCCACCAACCCTTCTTGATACTATGCATGTATGTAGGATCTGATGTAAGTCTTGCTGAGTACCTTTGTACTCATGTTGCTATAATCTACATTTTTACAGAAGACGCTGCAACCCCTTCTGATGGGTTCTATGTAGACGTTGACATCAACGAGTAGGCTAAAGACCCAGGTGGTGACCCTGAGCTTGTGATGGACCACGTAGTATAGTTAGGCTTCCAAGCCTCCTTTATTTTTACTAGTTGTCTGTACCCAGACAATGTACTTCCGCTGCTGGCTTGTATGACTGTATGACTTGTATGTTGGGTCGTGAGACCCGTACCTTTGTGTATGATATGTATGGCTCCCTGAGCCTTAAATAAAGTACTTGTGTCGTAGAGTCATGTTGTGATGCTTCGTTGTATTTGCACATATCGAGCATATTGTGTGTAT
The DNA here is from genome assembly GCF_018294505.1 of Triticum aestivum. NCBI lineage: Eukaryota > Viridiplantae > Streptophyta > Magnoliopsida > Poales > Poaceae > Triticum > Triticum aestivum. The sequence continues at coordinate 415,885,035 of NC_057810.1, forward strand.
GATTGAAATGCTTGGTATGTGTGGGATCTGACTATCTAGTTGTTTATCTTTAGTAGCCTCTCTTACCGGGAAATGTCTCCTAGTGTTACCACCGAGCCATGGTAGCTTGCTACTGCTCAGGAACACTTAGGCTGGCCGGCATGTGTCCTTCTTCGTTCCTGTGTCTGTCCCTTCGGGGAAATGTCACGCTTTGAGTACCGGAGTCCTGTTAGCCCGCTACAGCCCGGTTTACCGGAGTCCTGCTAGCCCAGTGCTACAGCCCGGACCCACTTGCTGATGACCGACACGTTCGAAGCTGGGTCATGGATGCCTGTCCCTGTAAGTCTGTGCCACTTTGGGTTTACGACTAGTCATGTCAGCCCGGGCTCCTTATCATATGGATGCTAGCGACACTATCATATACGTGAGCCAAAAGGCGCAAACGGTCCCGGGAAAAGGTAAGACGACACCCGTGGGGATACCGTGCGTGAGGCCGCAAAGTGATATGAGGTGTTACCAGCTAGATCGATGTGACATCGAGTCGGGGTCCTGACAGCGTTGGCATCAGAGCCGGACTGCCTGTAGGTTCTTCAAGCCAAACTGGTCGATGTTGAGTCTAGAAATTCTTTAGTTATATGTAGGGGAATTGTTTGTGGGTTGGAACGTAAGGCTCTTTTTACTTCTTATACCTTATGACCTTCTGATCTGAGTCAGTCCATTCTTCCACCGGGGGTTAAGGAATTTGGATCTGTTCTCTCTATCAGGATCACGAGTTACTAATCAGTAGTACCTTATATGTTTGATGGTTACCAGCCTAGTTCAGTTCTACTACCACATTATGTTGTTAGAATGGTTCCAGAACTTTGATGTGATGATGTTGAGTGTGTACGAAATCCTTTGTCAAATGTCTCAATATCCTTTTTGAGCATTTACAGCTGTTATGCTGCCGAAATTTTGCTAGAAATTCTAATGCCTTTGCATTATGATTATGCTTTCAGATGGCCACTCGCGACCTCAATCAAGTGGTTCGCCTGACTTGATGCCTAGATGTACCCGGCCATACTGCTAAGTTGGTCAGGGTAATGACTGAGGCTGGATACCGTTGGTATCCTGAGTACACGGTCGAAGAGCAATTCCGGGACTTTAATCAAGCCAGTATCTCTGCACTGTCAGGATATTTCCATCTTATCCTGGATCCACCGAGCCTCTTCACTGCTCCTATGGACTCGGGGTTACTATTGAGATGGCTGTGCAGGACGCCGCCTACTCTATGATGACCATTATGCGAGTCAGATCTGGTCTATTTCGGGACTCTGACTTCCGGTATATGCCAGGATCACTTCCGGGAGCACAAGGATATTTCCAGGCTATCTATGCTGACTCCACTCAGGAGGATTCACGGACTCGCACCACTGCTGAGATGCTCGAGGATAAGGACCGTGAAATCGGGCCTTAAGGTTAGAGCTCTTCAATACCCGTGCTGACCACTGGGCCACGTTGACTCGGTTCGCACCGGCGGTGCAAGCTGGATATTCGGATATGCGCGATCTCTATCCTGTGAGATCTGCTCTGCCAGACGTGATGGTTTGGCGTGATGTAGGAGGCATCACCCCACCTCGCGGTCCCCGCAGGCCACCGTTTGCTGGTCCAAGGCCTCATCCTAGCCCCTATGGTCCACAAGCTCCGCGAGACCGTCTGTTTCCGGATGATCACGTTGAACTTCCAGGCTATGGAGGTGACTTCTATGAGGACTACTACGGATCGGTCTGAGTTAGTGATAGTATCCCTAGTTCGCACTAGCTGTGTCGTCTATCGTTCCGCGTGACTCGTGGGATATGACCTAGTTTGTACTCTTTCCGGAGATGTAGAAAAATAATGTATAGGAGCTTGGAATGCCTCCGATGAGATGTAATCCTTTTCTCACCGTAATAGTACTTTGTTTGGTCTTGTACTAAACCCTGTATGGTGTGTATGACGATGGAATAAAGAAGCAGTTTCTGTATCTACCATGTCATACGGATGATCATCTTGCATTCCGAGTTATTCCTTACATCATGTATCCTATGTCGGAATTTTACCATTCTGACTAAATCATTGTCTTGTTTACCTAGGATGGTCAACACGCGCGCTAACCCTGCTTCTCAAGAGCAGGCCGAAAGCAGTGAGGGCAGGAATGAAAATCTGCCTCATCCTCCTTCACTAGCCGAGGTTATGATGGAAGCTGAGAAAAACAAGCGGGAGACAAACCGTTTGTTAGAGCGTATTGAACAGAATACATCACACCATCAGAGGGCTAACGTGGTGTCACTCAGTGATTTTATCAAATTGCATCCTCCCACGTTCCACCACTCCGTCGAGCCTCTCGACGCTGATGACTGGCTTCGCAGTATCTCTCACAAGCTGCGTTCCGCGCTGGTAGCTGAGGCTGACAAGGTCACCTTTGCTGCATATCATCTTGAAGGCCCCGCCAGTCTATGGTGGGAGAATTATGGAGCTATGCGCCCAGCAGACCATGTCACAACTTGGGCTGAGTTCAGTGAGGCTTTCCGTGAACATCACATTCCGGAGGGTCTCATGGACCGTAAGCGTGAAGAATTTTTGCAATTTCACCCAAGGCCGACTTTCTGTGGATGTCTATAGCAGGGAGTTTGGTAATCTTGCACGATATGCAACCGAGGAAGTTTCTACTGACGCCAAGAAGCAAGCAAGGTTCCGCAAGGGCCTTAGTCCTGAGCTTCGCCGCGACCTCCGTCTGCATGAGTGCACATCTTTTTCAAAACTTGTCAACAAAGCCATCAGTGCTGAAACTGGTCAGACTGACTATGACGCAACACGCAAGCATGGACGTGACATGGGTTCCTCATCCGGTGCTGGTCCTCAGAAGCGCCGCGTGTGGGTACCCAACACTGCCTTGCCACCCAGGTTCACACCGAGGCCATCTTTCCAGGCGCCTCGCCCTGTTCAACAGTCTGCACCAACCAAGCCCTATGGGGGTCCAACCAATAATGCTCCTCCACGTACCAGTTCCGTGACTTGTTTCAAGTGTGGGGAATCTGGTCACTATATGCGTGAGTGTCCCCAGGCCAACCTCAATCAATCTGCTAAAGCTGTTGGCCGTGGCAAGCCGACAGGGAAGGTGTTTCATGCTAAGCCGGTCACCGCTTCACGTGGCCATGTCAACTGTGTCTCTGCCGAAGAAGCTCAAGAGGATCCCAACGTCGTTCTCGGTACGCTTCTTGTTAATTGCCACCCGGCATCTGTTCTTTTCGATACAGGAGCCTCTCATTCTTTTATATCCGAAAATTATGCTCGTCTGCATAACATTGCATTCTGTGACTTGCCGTCCACTATGGAAATTTCTACCCCTGGTTCTAGATGGCAGACCTCTAGGGTAAGTTATGGAAATGAAATCCAAGTCGACAGACTTGTTTTCCTTGCATCTTTGATAGCCCTTAAATCTTCAGATATTAATATCATTTTGGGTATGGACTGGATGTCAGCTCATCAAGCCAAAATTGATTGCTTCTCTAGGACTGTTCAACTCACCCATCCTTCGGGGAAGATAGTCAATGTCTTGACCCGAATAGCCAAGCGACAATTATATTCTCTTAACGCCAGCCCCTTGCCAGACCTTGAGGACGTTCCGGTAGTCCGTGACTTCCCGGATGTCTTTCCAGAGGAATTGCCAGGTGTTCCACCTGACAGGGATGTTGAGTTCGTAATAGACCTCATCCCCGGAACCGTTCCGATTGCTAGAAGACCCTATAAGATGGCACCCCTAGAATTAGCCGAGCTTAAGAAACAACTCGATGAGTCCTTGAAAAAGGGTTTCATCCGACCTAGTTCATCTCCGTGGGCCTGCCCCGTCCTATTCGTCAAGAAGAAGGATGGTACGGACCGGATGGTTGTAGATTACCGACCTGTCAATTTGGTCACAATCAAGAACAAATACCCTCTTCCTAGGATCAACGACCTGTATGATCAGCTCGCTGGATCCTCAGTCTTCTCCAAGATGGATTTGAGGTTGGGCTACCATCAAATCAAAATCAGAAACGGGGACATTCCTAAAACGGCCTTTGTTACTCGTTATGGCCAATACGAGTACACCGTCATGTCCTTCGGATTAACCAACGCTCCAGCCACCTTTTCTCGGTTAATGAACTCAATCTTCATGGAGTATTTGGATAAATTCGTCGTGGTCTACCTCGATGATATACTCATCTACTCCAAGAACGAGGAAGAACATGCCGAACATCTAAGGCTAGTGTTGAAGAAACTTCGAGAGCATCGCCTTTATGCCAAATTTTCGAAATGTGAATTCTGGTTGTCAGAAGTGACCTATCTGGGTCATGTAATATCTGGTAAAGGTATTGCTGTTAACCCTGAGCGAGTTCAAGCCGTCCTTAATTGGACTCCACCTGAATCGGTCAAGCAAGTTCGGAGTTTTCTAGGCTTAGCGAGCTATTGCCGTCGCTTTGTCGAGAACTTCTCCAAAGTTGCTAAACCTCTAACCGAACTCCTCAAGAAAGATAAAAAGTTCGAATGGACTCCACAATGTGAGCACAGCTTTCAGGAACTGAAAAGACGCCTGACCTCTGCTCCCGTGCTGGTACCGCCAGACTTCTCCAAGGACTTCGTTATCTACTGCGACGCCTCGCGACAAGGACTAGGTTGCATTCTCATGCAAGATCGACACGTAATTGCTTACGCTTCACGGCAATTGCACCCACATGAGGAGAATTATCCTACTCATGATCTAGAGCTTGCAGCCGTAGTCTATGCACTTAAGACCTGGCGACATTACCTCCTCGGTAATCGTTGCGAAATATTCACTGATCACCAAAGTCTGAAGTATATTTTCACCCAACCGGATTTGAATCTCAGGCAGAGACGTTGGGTTGAATTGATCACAGACTTCGACTTAGGAATAACCTACACCCCGGGGAAAGCCAACGTCATGGCTGATGCGCTAAGTCGTAAATCTTATTGTAACAACCTGATGTTACAACAAAGTCAACCGCTTCTCCATGAGGAATTTCGGAAGCTTAACCTTCACATTGTTCCTCAAGGTTTTCTTTCCACCTTGATAGCAAAACCTACTCTTACGGATCAAATTATCAAAGCACAGAAGGTAGATCCGGGAATCTCCCGCATCAAGAGGAACATTCAGAAAGGAATTGCGGATTGTTTCTCCATTAATGATCAAGGAGTCGTATACTTCGGGGATCGACTAGTAGTTCCCAAAGTGCGCAACCTAAGGCGATTAATCCTTAAGGAAGCTCATGAATCTCCTCTCACTATTCATCCCGGTAGTACCAAAATGTATCAGGACCTACGCCAGAGGTTCTGGTGGACTAGGATGAAAAGAGAAATTGCTCAGTATATTGCAAATTGCGACGTCTGTCGTCGTGTAAAAGCAGAGCATCAACGGCCTGCTGGCACCCTTCAACCCTTAGCTATTCCTGAATGGAAATGGGATAAAATTGGTATGGATTTCATTACCGGCTTTCCCAGGACCAAAAGAGGGAATAATGCTATTTTCGTCGTGGTCGATCGTCTTTCCAAAGTAGCTCATTTCTTACCTGTTCGTGAGAGTATAACCGCTAGCCAGCTGGCAGACTTATACATCTCCCGAATAGTGTCCCTCCATGGTGTTCCTTTGGAAATCAATTCGGATCGAGGAAGTCTTTTCACCTCTCGATTTTGGGAAAGTTTCCAAAATGCTATGGGGACTCGTCCCTCCTTTAGCACCGCTTTCCACCCTCAGTCAAGTGGTCAAGTGGAACGCGTCAATCAGATTCTAGAAGACATGCTTCGAGCCTCTGTTATCTCGTTCGGAATGGACTGGGAGAAGTGCCTTCCATTTGCCGAATTCGCTTACAACAACAGCTATCAATCTAGCTTGGGTAAAGCCCCTTTTGAAGTTCTCTATGGACGACGATGTCGAACACCCCTTAATTGGTCAGAAACCGGGGAAAGACAATTCTTTGGCCCGGATATGATTCAGGAAGCAGAAGAACAAGTTCGTATCGTTCGTGAAAAGTTGAAAACAGCCCAATCTCGTCAAAAGAGTCAATATGACCGAAAACATAAGGCTATGACTTTCGAGGTTGACGAGAAGGCTTATCTTCGGGTCACCCCTCTGAAGGGAACCCATCGTTTCGGTATCAAAGGCAAATTGGCTCCTCGTTACATTGGACCTTTTCGCATTCTTGCCAAACGAGGAGAAGTTGCCTACCAGTTGGAACTACCTCCGCACCTCTCCAGAGTTCACGATGTCTTCCACGTTTCTCAACTCAGGCGTTGCTTCTCGGATCCTATCCGTGAAGTGGACCATGAAACGCTTGATCTCCAAGATGATCTTACATATCGAGAGTACCCCATTCGTATCCTCGATCAAGCCGAACGTACCACGCGACGTCATAATATCAAGTTTCTCAAGGTTCAATGGTCGCACCATTCTGAGGATGAAGCAACTTGGGAAAGGGAGGATCGTCTTCGACTCGAGTATCCCGCCTTCTTCCCGGAGGAACCCAAATCTCGGGACGAGATTCTTTTGAGTGGGGGTGAGTTGTCACACCCTAGCTAGTCATGCATTAGAGTGTTGCATCATGTTTACTCATTCATCAGAAACTTGAAATGGGGATGACAGAACCCCCAGTCCCCTCTGAAACCAACTAGGGTTACTGAAATAATTTTTTCAATGAACCTGAAATGCCCTTCTAAAATGCCCATCATTTTTGTCTTGGTTCAGAACCTCTGCCAAAAATGGTGCACATTTTCCTAGGCCATCCTAGGGTTTTTGAATTAAATCATAAATATTTGAATTTGGGCATTTAAAATAATATAAAATATTTAAATGCTCAAATATCTCCAAACTAAAATGTTTCATGTTGGAAATAATCCAACTATGGGCCAGGAATAGTTTGGTGATTTTTGAAGTTGCCTAGGTATTTTATTTAATTCAACAAAGTTGCAGATATATTAAATAAATACAGAAACAGAAAAGAGAGGGAAAAACTTACCTGTGCGGCCCAGCCAGCTGGCCGGCCCAGCTAGCAACCGACCCAGCCCAGCACTGTAGCTCTCCGTCGTCTTCCTCCCCTCGCCCCGAAGCTGCTGCGTGCTCGCGCGCGCACGGCCGCGCGGCCACCTCCTGCTTGCCGACGACCTCCTGGCCGCGTGGACGACGCCCGCAGCCCGTCCCGATCCCCCCTGCTCTCTCTCACTCTCCCCGGCTCTTTCCTTCCTCTCCCTCGCTCTCTCCCTCTCATGGCCGAACACCACCGTCGCCGCCGTTCGCCACAGCAGCCGTCTCCGACCACCCCTCGCTCCCCCGATTAGCTCAGAAGCTCCGCCTCGACTCCCTCTTCCTCCCCACCGCTCCACGGGTCCCCGGAAGCCCTGCATCGCCGCCTCGTCGCCGTTCCCCTCTTCGGGCTCCGATCATTGTCACCGTCAAATTCGTCATCTCCGACGCGTCCCCGAGCCCGCTTCGACGCCCACTGCAACCGCGGTGAGCCCCCGAGTCGTTTCCCCCTTCTCCCCTGCTCTCTCCCGACCCCTAGGCCCTAGCCCCACCTCGGCCGAGAGCTCCACGCCGCCGACGATGTCGCCGTCGTGGCCACGGTCACCGTAGCACCCAACCGAGCTCACCATCGTGCTCCACACCTCACTAGGAGCACGTAGCACGCACCAACACCTCCCCAAACCCCCTGCAACACTGATCCCGACCGCACCCGAACTCCGGCCGCCGCAGCCGAGCTCGCCGCTGTCAACTCCGGCCACCCCGAGCCCAACCACCACCACCAATAGCCGCGGCTCAACCTCAGCAACACGCAGATGCCTTCCGCCGTCCATTTGGTTGCCGGAATGGCAAAAAGCACTCTCGCCGCCGTCTCGGACCTCGCCGGCGTCATGTCGCCGGTGGGGTTTGACTTGTCCGACCTGGGGTTTGACCCCCAGGGTCACTGACGCGTGGGCCCTGTCGGCCAGGTGGTTAGGTTAGCGCTAACTACTGTTAGTCAACCCCCCCTGACACTGACAGTGGGCCCCAGCGCCACTAATTAGTAATTAGGATTAATTTAAACCTGTTTAACCCCCCCTGTCACTGACGTGTGGCCCCCACACGTCAGGTTTGACTTCAGCCAGCCACAGTTGACCACTGACGTCATGCTGACGTCATGCTGGCGCAATAATTATATTTCTGGATTTAAATTAAATCAGGAAATTC
>NC_057810.1:415893256-415914860 GCF_018294505.1 Triticum aestivum
AAACTTGTCAACAAAGCCATCAGTGCTGAAACTGGTCAGACTGACTATGACGCAACACGCAAGCATGGACGTGACATGGGTTCCTCATCCGGTGCTGGTCCTCAGAAGCGCCGCGTGTGGGTACCCAACACTGCCTTGCCACCCAGGTTCACACCGAGGCCATCTTTCCAGGCGCCTCGCCCTGTTCAACAGTCTGCACCAACCAAGCCCTATGGGGGTCCAACCAATAATGCTCCTCCACGTACCAGTTCCGTGACTTGTTTCAAGTGTGGGGAATCTGGTCACTATATGCGTGAGTGTCCCCAGGCCAACCTCAATCAATCTGCTAAAGCTGTTGGCCGTGGCAAGCCGACAGGGAAGGTGTTTCATGCTAAGCCGGTCACCGCTTCACGTGGCCATGTCAACTGTGTCTCTGCCGAAGAAGCTCAAGAGGATCCCAACGTCGTTCTCGGTACGCTTCTTGTTAATTGCCACCCGGCATCTGTTCTTTTCGATACAGGAGCCTCTCATTCTTTTATATCCGAAAATTAAGCTCGTCTGCATAACATTGCATTCTGTGACTTGCCGTCCACTATGGAAATTTCTACCCCTAGTTCTAGATGGCAGACCTCTAGGGTAAGTTATGGAAATGAAATCCAAGTCGACAGACTTGTTTTCCTTGCATCTTTGATAGCCCTTAAATCTTCAGATATTAATATCATTTTGGGTATGGACTGGATGTCAGCTCATCAAGCCAAAATTGATTGCTTCTCTAGGACTGTTCAACTCACCCATCCTTCGGGGAAGATAGTCAATGTCTTGACCCGAATAGCCAAGCGACAATTATATTCTCTTAACGCCAGCCCCTTGCCAGACCTTGAGGACGTTCCGGTAGTCCGTGACTTCCCGGATGTCTTTCCAGAGGAATTGCCAGGTGTTCCACCTGACAGGGATGTTGAGTTCGTAATAGACCTCATCCCCGGAACCGTTCCGATTGCTAGAAGACCCTATAAGATGGCACCCCTAGAATTAGCCGAGCTTAAGAAACAACTCGATGAGTCCTTGAAAAAGGGTTTCATCCGACCTAGTTCATCTCCGTGGGCCTGCCCCGTCCTATTCGTCAAGAAGAAGGATGGTACGGACCGGATGGTTGTAGATTACCGACCTGTCAATTTGGTCACAATCAAGAACAAATACCCTCTTCCTAGGATCAACGACCAGTATGATCAGCTCGCTGGATCCTCAGTCTTCTCCAAGATGGATTTGAGGTTGGGCTACCATCAAATCAAAATCAGAAACGGGGACATTCCTAAAACGGCCTTTGTTACTCGTTATGGCCAATACGAGTACACCGTCATGTCCTTCGGATTAACCAACGCTCCAGCCACCTTTTCTCGGTTAATGAACTCAATCTTCATGGAGTATTTGGATAAATTCGTCGTAGTTTATCTCGATGATATACTCATCTACTCCAAGAACGAGGAAGAACATGCCGAACATCTAAGGCTAGTGTTGCAGAAACTTCGAGAGCATCGCCTTTATGCCAAATTTTCAAAATGTGAATTCTGGTTGCCAGAAGTGACCTATCTGGGTCATGTAATATCTGGTAAAGGTATTGCTGTTAACCCTGAGCGAGTTCAAGCCGTCCTTAATTGGACTCCACCTGAATCGGTCAAGCAAGTTCGGAGTTTTCTAGGCTTAGCGAGCTATTGTCATCGCTTTGTCGAGAACTTCTCCAAGGTTGCCAAACCTCTAACCGAACTCCTCAAGAAAGATAAGAAGTTCGAATGGACTCCACAATGTGAGCACAGCTTTCAGGAACTGAAAAGACGCCTGACCTCTGCTCCCGTGCTGGTACCGCCAGACTTCTCCAAGGACTTTGTTATCTACTGCGACGCCTCGCGACAAGGACTAGGTTGCATTCTCATGCAAGATCGACACGTAATTGCCTACGCTTCACGGCAATTGCACCCACATGAGGAGAATTATCCTACTCATGATCTAGAGCTTGCAGCCGTAGTCTATGCACTTAAGACCTGGCGACATTACCTCCTGGGTAATCGTTGCGAAATATTCACTGATCACCAAAGCCTGAAGTATATTTTCACCCAACCGGATTTGAATCTTAGGCAGAGACGTTGGGTTGAATTGATCACAGACTTCGATTTAGGAATAACCTACACCCCAGGGAAAGCCAACGTCATGGCTGATGCGCTATGTCGTAAATCTTATTGTAACAACCTGATGTTACAACAAAGTCAACCGCTTCTCCATGAGGAATTTCGGAAGCTTAACCTTCACATTGTACCTCAAGGTTTTCTCTCCACCTTGGTAGCAAAACCTACTCTTACGGATCAAATCATCGCTGCCCAAAAGCGAGATAAGGGAATATCTAAAATCAAAGAGAACATTGCTAGCGGAGGTGCTAGTTGTTTCTCCACTAATGATCATGGTGTTGTGTATTTTAAGAACCGTCTAGTGGTTCCCAAGAACCAGCATCTACGGCAGTTGATCCTTAAGGAGGCCCATGAATCTCCTCTCACCATTCATCCCGGTAGTACTAAGATGTATCAGGACCTACGCCAGAGGTTCTGGTGGACTAGGATGAAGAGAGAAATTGCTCAGTATATTGCTAATTGCGACGTTTGTCGTCGTGTAAAAGCAGAGCATCAACGGCCTGCTGGCACCCTTCAACCCTTAGCTATTCCTGAATGGAAATGGGATAAAATTGGTATGGATTTCATTACCGGTTTTCCCAGGACCAAGAGAGGGAATAATGCTATCTTCGTCGTGGTCGATCGTCTTTCCAAAGTAGCTCATTTCTTACCTGTTCGTGAGAGTATAACCGCTAGTCAGCTGGCAGACTTGTACATCTCCCGAATAGTGTCTCTCCATGGTGTTCCTTTGGAAATTAACTCGGATCGAGGAAGTCTTTTCACCTCTCGATTTTGGGAAAGTTTCCAAAATGCTATGGGAACTCGTCTCTCCTTCAGCACCGCTTACCACCCTCAGTCGAGTGGTCAAGTGGAACGCGTCAATCAGATTCTAGAAGACATGCTTCGAGCCTCCGTTATCTCTTTCGGAATGGACTGGGAGAAGTGCCTTCCATTTGCCGAATTCGCTTACAACAACAGCTATCAATCTAGCTTGGTTAAAGCCCCTTTTGAAGTTCTCTATGGACGACGATGTCGAACACCCCTTAACTGGTCAGAGACCGGGGAAAGACAATTCTTTGGCCCGGACATGATTCAGGAAGCAGAAGAACAAGTTCGTATCGTTCGTGAAAAGTTGAAAACAGCCCAATCTCGCCAAAAGAGTCAATATGACCGAAAACATAGGGCTATGACTTTCGAGGTTGACGAGAAGGCTTATCTTCGGGTCACCCCTCTGAAGGGAACCCATCGTTTCGGTATCAAAGGCAAATTGGCTCCTCGTTACATTGGACCTTTTCGCATTCTTGCCAAACGAGGAGAAGTTGCCTACCAGTTGGAACTACCTCCGCACCTCTCCAGAGTTCACGATGTCTTCCACGTCTCTCAACTCAGGCGCTGCTTCTCGGATCCTATCCGTGAAGTGGACCACGAAACGCTTGATCTCCAAGATGATCTTACATATCGAGAGTACCCCATTCGTATCCTCGATCAAGCCGAACGTACCACGCGACGTCATAATATCAAGTTTCTCAAGGTTCAATGGTCGCACCATTCTGAGGATGAAGCAACTTGGGAAAGGGAGGATCGTCTTCGACTGGAATATCCCGCCTTCTTCCCGGAGGAACCCAAATCTCGGGACGAGATTCTTTTGAGTGGGGGTGAGTTGTCACACCCTAGATAGTCATGCATTAGAGTGTTGCATCATGTTTACTCTTTCATCAGAAACTTGAAATGGGGATGACAGAACCCCCAGTCCCCTCTGAAACCAACTAGGGTTACTAAAATAATTTTTCAATGAACCTGAAATGCCCTTCTAAAATGCCCATCATTTTTGTCTTGGTTCAGAACCTTTGCCAAAAATGGTGCACTTTTTCCTAGGCCATCCTAGGGTTTTTGAATTAAATCATAAATATTTGAATTTGGGCATTTAAAATAATATAAAATATTTAAATGCTCAAATATCTCCAAACTAAAATGTTTCATGTTGGAAATAATCCAACTATGGGCCAGGAATAGTTTGGTGATTTTTGAAGTTGCCTAGGTATTTTATTTAATTCAACAAAGTTGCAGATATATTAAATAAATACAGAAACAGAAAAGAGAGGGAAAAACTTACCTGTGCGGCCCAGCCAGCTGGCCGGCCCAGCTAGCAACCGACCCAGCCCAGCACTGTAGCTCTCCGTCGTCTTCCTCCCCTCGCCCCGAAGCTGCTGCGTGCTCGCGCGCGCACGGCCGCGCGGCCACCTCCTGCTTGCCGACGACCTCCTGGCCGCGTGGACGACGCCCGCAGCCCGTCCCGATCCCCCCTGCTCTCTCTCACTCTCCCCGGCTCTTTCCTTCCTCTCCCTCGCTCTCTCCCTCTCACGGCCGAACACCACCGTCGCCGCCGTTCGCCACAGCAGCCGTCTCCGACCACCCCTCGCTCCCCCGATTAGCTCAGAAGCTCCGCCTCGACTCCCTCTTCCTCCCCACCGCTCCACGGGTCCCCGGAAGCCCTGCATCGCCGCCTCGTCGCCGTTCCCCTCTTCGGGCTCCGATCATCGTCACCGTCAAATTCGTCGTCTCCGACGCGTCCCCGAGCCCGCTTCGACGCCCACTGCAACCGCGGTGAGCCCCCGAGTCGTTTCCCCCTTCTCCCCTGCTCTCTCCCGACCCCTAGGCCCTAGCCCCACCTCGGCCGAGAGCTCCACGCCGCCGACGATGTCGCCGTCGTGGCCACGGTCACCGTAGCGCCCAACCGAGCTCACCATCGTGCTCCACACCTCACTAGGAGCACGTAGCACGCACCAACACCTCCCCAAACCCCCTGCAACACTGATCCCGACCGCACCCGAACTCCGGCCGCCGCAGCCGAGCTCGCCGCCGTCAACTCCGGCCACCCCGAGCCCAACCACCACCACCAATAGCCGCGGCTCAACCTCAGCAACACGTAGATGCCTTCCGCCGTCCATTTGGTTGCCGGAATGGCAAAAAGCACTCTCGCCGCCGTCTCGGACCTCGCCGGCGTCATGTCGCCGGTGGGGTTTGACTTGTCCGACCTGGGGTTTGACCCCCAGGGTCACTGACGCGTGGGCCCTGTCGGCCAGGTGGTTAGGTTAGCGCTAACTACTGTTAGTCAACCCCCCCTGACACTGACAGTGGGCCCCAGCGCCACTAATTAGTAATTAGGATTAATTTAAACCTGTTTAACCCCCCCTGTCACTGACGTGTGGCCCCCACACGTCAGGTTTGACTTCAGCCAGCCACAGTTGACCACTGACGTCATGCTGACGTCATGCTGGCGCAATAATTATATTTCTGGATTTAAATTAAATCAGGAAATTCCAGAATATTAATTAAACTTCAAAAATTCATAACTTTTATTCTGTAACTCCAAATTGGACAAATTATATATGAAAAATGATCAGAAAAATCCAATCTATCCATCTGTACTATTTTCATGCATGATCAAACAAGTTAAATTGATGTTTTAAGCAGAAGAAAAAAAGCACTTTAAAAGGCCATGTTTGAGTTTGAAATTTGAATCTATGATTCAAATTTGTTCAAACCCCTCTGGTTTTAGTTGCATTAGCCCAACACATTCATATTGCCATGTTTCATGCATGCATCATATTGTTGCACATTGTTTGGTGATGCCTGTGTATCGTTGTCCTTTGCGACAGGATCTGTCCCCGAGGAGTACCGTGATTACCCTAACGAAGAACCGTATCCGTGCAACGAACCATCAGGCAAGCAACCAACCATTTGATCATATCGATACAATCCCATGTTCTCGCTCCTGCTCTCTTTTACTGCATTAAGACAACGCGATTCAAACTGCTGTGTGCTACGGTAGTTGAACCCTTTTCCTCTGCATGACCTGTCATTGCCACAGTAACTAGATGAAACCCACTAGCATGTGTAGGAGTTGATTGAGCCATATGTATGTGTTGTTCCTACCTTGCTATGCCTGCTATGCTTAGAGTCGTGTCAGGTCTGGTTCATCTGGGTGATGGGCTGGAGTGAAATGATTATGTCGGTAATGAGAGTGGTGTGGTGAACACGATTTGGTAAAGGTATCGATGAGAGGCCATGTAGGAGTACATGGTGGGTTGTTTCATTGAAGCCGACCTTAAGCACTGAGATCTGTATGTGTGATTTAAGATACAGCTACTACCATGCATTGGGCCCTGAAATATGACCCCGCTCGACTTCTTATTCACCCTAGCTCTCTGTCCAGGAGTTGCAAGTAGTTTTTGGTGTTTGTAGCCTACTGGAGGCCGTGGACAGCGCTGACCGTAGGGGTGGGCTGTGATGCGGTAGGTACGTGGCCGGGTGTACCGAATACCCGTTAGGTATCTCGGGAACCCTGTTCACATCGTTCGGGTCGTATGGGAAACCTCGGCCGGACTCCCTGCGGATGGAACCTGAATAGGCGATAAACCTGGACTAGAGGCTTAAGTGTTTAGGTAGGTCGTGGTCTACACCCACGTCGGCTTTCGCTTGAAGTCTGCCGAGCACATGTCGTGTGCAGACGCTAAGTGGTGGAAACATGTATGAAGAAGTACACCCCTGCAGGGTTAACATGATCTATTCGAATAGCCGCGTCCGCGGTAAAGGACTACTTGGTTGCCTATACAGTTCATAGACAAGTAAATGGAAACTACTAAAAGCCTCAAGATAAGTGTGAGTGCCGAGGATGGCTCTTCCGTAGGAAGACGGAGGTGGATCCTCGGTAGTGTATTGAAGTGGTGAGTAGTGGACTCGTGTGCGCAAAACTATTTCAAACTGGGGTATCGTAGGATAGTCTAGCCAAGAGTCAAAGCTGGCTTGCTGCAATAACTCCACCAACCCTTCTTGATACTATGCATGTATGTAGGATCTGATGTAAGTCTTGCTGAGTACCTTTGTACTCATGTTGCTATAATCTACATTTTTACAGAAGACGCTGCAACCCCTTCTGATGGGTTCTATGTAGACGTTGACATCAACGAGTAGGCTAAAGACCCAGGTGGTGACCCTGAGCTTGTGATGGACCACGTAGTATAGTTAGGCTTCCAAGCCTCCTTTATTTTTACTAGTTGTCTGTACCCAGACAATGTACTTCTGCTGCTGGCTTGTATGACTGTATGACTTGTATGTTGGGTCGTGAGACCCGTACCTTTGTGTATGATATGTATGGCTCCCTGAGCCTTAAATAAAGTACTTGTGTCGTAGAGTCATGTTGTGATGCTTCGTTGTATTTGCACATATCGAGCATATTGTGTGTATGATTGAAATGCTTGGTATGTGTGGGATCTGACTATCTAGTTGTTTATCTTTAGTAGCCTCTCTTACCGGGAAATGTCTCCTAGTGTTACCACCGAGCCATGGTAGCTTGCTACTGCTCAGGAACACTTAGGCTGGCCGGCATGTGTCCTTCTTCGTTCCTGTGTCTGTCCCTTCGGGGAAATGTCACGCTTTGAGTACCGGAGTCCTGTTAGCCCGCTACAGCCCGGTTTACCGGAGTCCTGCTAGCCCAGTGCTACAGCCCGGACCCACTTGCTGATGACCGACACGTTCGAAGCTGGGTCATGGATGCCTGTCCCTGTAAGTCTGTGCCACTTTGGGTTTACGACTAGTCATGTCAGCCCGGGCTCCTTATCATATGGATGCTAGCGACACTATCATATACGTGAGCCAAAAGGCGCAAACGGTCCCGGGAAAAGGTAAGACGACACCCGTGGGGATACCGTGCGTGAGGCCGCAAAGTGATATGAGGTGTTACCAGCTAGATCGATGTGACATCGAGTCGGGGTCCTGACAGCATGTACGAATAAAGAGAAGCAGAGTTGGATCGGCAGGACAGCTTGGACGCATTGGAGGAAGAACGCGACGTCACCAAGGCTCGTTCCGCATTCTATCAGCAGCAGGCTCGAAGATACCAAAGCAGAGAAGTACGGGCCAAGACTTACAACGTTGGCGAACTGGTTCTATGCCTGCCGGACAAGAAAAAGGACAAGCTCAAGCCCAAATGGGAAGGCCCCTTCATCATCGATAAAGTCTTGACCGGCGGAGCGTACCATCTACGAAATGCGTCCGATAACTGACTCGAGCCGAACCCATGGAATGCAGCCCGCCTCTGAAGATTATATGCCTAGCGCCGGACTAAGAGTTCTTCCCTTTCCCCCCGTCCAATTTTTTTTTACTTCAGCTGCCTTTTGTTTATCTTTTTCTTCTCAACCCTATTCATCGCAGCCTTAAAAGGCCTACTTGCGCATCGTTCGCGCGCAATTGATGTGCTATCCGCACTCATTATACCTGGGGGCTTCTTTACCAGAAGCTTAATTATAAGGGCTTCATGCCCAGCACATGTGTCAAGCCTCCACATGTACCTTTTATTCACCATTATATGCATCAATATGACTTAAGTTTTGGCCAAGCTGGGTTGCCTGGCTCCTGTGCTTACCCCTACGTTCCCGATTGTTCGGCTAGGAGGTAAAGGTAGCACCTCTGCGATTGTTACTGCCGGGTCAGCCGGATGTGTACCTCAGACTGGGTGAAGCTGAAAGCTAGCGTTCTTAAGGGAATATTCGGTCGGTGACTTAAAAGATGATTTTTTATTCACTTATTTATCTGCCCCCAGATGTTTTTCTGCTTTTTTCGCAGTCCGGACATGCACTTTAGGGCATGCCACCCCTAGAGGAAAGGAACCCTTAACGGAACTATTCTCCCTGGAAGATGTTTCTTACTACCCATGTAATATAACATAACTAGTTGGGCACTTGTCTGATAAAGCACTAATGACCCCTACGCCTGGTCTCCATGCATACCCCGGTTGTTTCATAACCGAGAAGGTATTCGGACACACTCCGGACTCTAGGGTCCCGAGGTCGAAGCGAAAAGGTCGGCAAAGACAAACGATCTACAATCCGGCTAGAAGGCATTTTATATGTCATTTTATAATACAATGTCAAATCGACTGATTGTATTCTTCCTCAATCCCGTCTAACAGGTTGTCTAATTTACAGTCCTGTTGGGAAAATTTAGCGGCCAACTCTACTTGGCCGTATACTAAACTCACAGGGATCTCCTTCCCATCGGGCCCCACAGGTCCGACTTCGGCCATGTGGTTGGGATCCGCCTTCTTGTACCGCGTCTTTACCATGGCCCAGGCCTCCCTGGCGCCTTGGCGGTAGGCTGAAATCTTCCATAAATGGAAGCGCTGCCGCACTCCCTGAAGCTTCTCTGCAAGCTCCCCAAGACCCTCGGGTAAGGAGAAGGCTGGCCATAAATCCTGGATGACGCCGCTCATTGCCTGCCGAACTCATTCGATCAGTTGCAACAATTCGGGAAGTTGATCACCCGTTGATACGGGCATCTCCTCCGCAGGGCGACCTGTGAGCATACCTGCAGACATATTCTGTCAAATTGCCTTCCTCGCCGAACTCTTCTTTTGAAAGGAGTTTGCTCAAGCACTTACTATAGATGCCGCGACGAAGCCGCTGATTCTCCTTAACGGAGCCCGAAAGCTCGGCCCGAACGCCTTTCAGCTCTTCTCCAAGCTGGGCATGGGCATCCTGGAGCTTGTTCCTTTGATGCTGCACCTTATGCAGCACCCTCTCGCCGGCCTTTAGTTGGCGCAGAAGTTCTTGCCTGTCCGGATCTGGTCCGGCAGCACCTGCAACATCATTTTTTAGACTTGCGCAAAGGCCAAACGCTACTTATCTTTCTAAAATAATGTGTTACCAGGAGAGGTCCCTGTGTTTCCTCCTGCGCCAGAGAGTGTGGCCTCAAGTTGGGCCTTGCACTCTTGCAGCTCCTGAGACAGTTGGGTATTCTTCTCGGTAAGATCCTACGTTTCATATGATCCTTAAATCAGTTAATATAACTACTTTAAGTCTTGGGGGCTACTGGCATATACAACTATTAAATTCTCTTACCCGTATGTCTTTTACATACTGCTCCGTGGCTCTGGTAAAACCATCTTGAGCGGCACAAAGGTGCGTGTCCCCCGCGTTAAAGGCATTCAACGCCTCGGGGGAGAAGCACGCGTCACGAAATACTGTCCGGCGGTGCCTGTGATTCATGGCACTCTCCACCTCAGACTTGGTGGCGGACAGTTTGTCGGCATCCTCCGTCGGAGGAACGTCCGGCTCGCGCCTTGCGCTCGCCTCCCCCTCCAGACCAGGTGCTGGAGCCTGGCTGGTAGAGGTTGGATTGGCAACCTCCACGCCCGCAGCCCGGCGGGCGCTTTTTTCCCTACAAAAGTCATGAGCACTCAAATGCTTCCTAGGAACGTTGCTCTAAATAATGAATTGTGAGCTACACCTTTGCAGCGACGTTTCAGTCCGCGCCACGCTCCTCCTTCGCCTACTGGTCCGGACTGGCCTTTGTTGGTCAGTCACCGCGGGCTCGGCTTCTCGCCCTAGGGGTGCCTCCTGCACAGCGCCATCATATACGGTGGTCAGAAATAAGCAAGGAAGGAATGACGGTGTCAAGACTTCGGTCGCAATCACCTGGGAAGCCGGATATAGTCCGGGATAGTCGGCCGTGATGGCGACTAAAGCATTGTCCATGCTGAGCTGGTGGAACACCCCGTCGATTAGCTCCACCTTTATGTCCGGATCCTCTTTGGAGGCCGGATCCCGGGATCTCTCTGGATCCTCGGGTTGCGGAGATGGACTTAGCATGTCCTCCACGATCCGGTGCACTTCCTGCGCCGAAAGAAGAACACAATATAAGAAACTTAAGTTTCAAAAAGCATGGGTCGGGCACGCAGAGTGTTCGTTTACCCAAGGCCGGGGATTATTCATGGAGAACCCATTTAACGGGTTCGTCCGAAGGAAGTCCTCCTTCTCCCCCTTATACAGGCCGGACAAGATCGTCACCAGGTCTTCGGCCGAATCCGGCCCTTTGCGGCCATGAAGGGTGGCATCGTCCTCCCCATTGAAATCCCACATGGGGTGGCCCCTGTATTGTAGTGGCTGCACCCCCCGCATAATGCATGTTTCCATGACTCCAATCATGGTCAACCCGGAATGGGCCAGTAACCTTATTCGTCCCATCAAATAATGGACGCTCTTGTCTTCCTCCAGTTGGGGGCTCCGCGGACGCCAACTAAGGCGTTTCTTCAGAGGAGCATTGCTGAACTCCGGGAGGCCGATCCGAACAGGGTCCGGCAGCGGTGCGTCTTCTATATAAAACCATCCCGAAGGCCAGTCTTCGGACGCCTTCTTATGGGTTCCGGATGGATATCCGGTCCCGGCAATGCGCCATATTTCGGCGCCACCCACTTGATATGTGGACCCCTCGTGAGAGCGGGGTACAAGGCAGAACAACCTCTTCCACAGCGCGAAATGGGGCTCGACGCCCAGGAATAGCTCGCAAAGAGCTACGTAACCCGCAATATGCAGGATTGAGGCGGGCGTGAGGTGATGAAGCTGGAGTCCGTAAAACTCCAGGAGCCCGCGGAGGAATGGATGTACAGGAAATCCGAGCCCCCTTATCAGATAGGGGACGAAGCATACCCGCTCCCCTTTGTTGGGACTTGGGGTAACCTCCGCTTGCTTCCCACCTTTGTAGGTAGCCAGCCCGGCTCGAACCGGAACCATAAAGGCCGGAGGGAGATATCCCCCTGCTTGGAGCTTCACCAGCTCGTTGTGCGGAGCAGAGCATCTCCTCCAATCTCCTGGCAAAGGGCTGGGAGCGCGAGAAGAGGAGCCGCGTTGAGGTCCATGATGGAATGGATTCTTGGTCGAAAGCGCTCCGATGAGTATTTGCGGAAGGAAGATGGTGATTTGGATCTGGATTCTTGCCTCCCTTATAGGCAGATTATTCGCACAACTAGGGGGTAAAACATAAAAGACACCCTGGCTTTTCACATTCGCGCGACGCGTGGAAGAAGGCTATTATTGGGCGTGGAAGCCAAGACGTGTAACATTGATGAGGAAGCCGGACAGTGTTTGGCAGGTACGTAGAACTTGAAAGAGAACCCGCCTTGCAACGCCGAAGACTACACACATGCTGGACTTATCATCATTGAAGCCTGGTTCGGGGGCTACTGAGGGAGTCCCGGATTAGGGGGTGTCCGGATAGCTGGACTACCATCATCGGCCGAACTATCATCGGCCGGACTATCATCATCGACCGGACTCCAAGACTATGAAGATACAAGATTGAAGACTTCGTCCCGTGTCCGGATGGGACTTTCCTTGGCGTGGAAGGCAAACTTGGCGATACGGATATGTAGATCTCCTACTATTGTAACCGACTCTATGTAACCCTAGCCCTCTCCGGTGTCTATATAAACCGGATGGCTCTAGTCCGTAGGACACAACAACAACCATTACAATCATACCATAGGCTAGCTTCTAGGGTTTAGCCTCCTTGATCTCGTGGTAGATCCACTCTTGTAAACATCCACAATATCAATATCAATCAAGCAGGACGTAGGGTTTTACCTCCATCAAGAGGGCCCGAACCTGGGTAAAACATCGTGTCCCTTGTCTCCTGTTACCATCCGCCTAGACGCACAGTTCGGGACCCCCTACCCGAGATCCGCCGGTTTTGACACCGACAACGGCCGTTGGATGGACATCGTACGGTCACTGGAGCTAGAATCGTGCATATTGATTAAGTTGACAAAGCCCTCTGTCCCCGTCAACTTATTAGGCCCACATGTCAGCCTGCCACTATACTGGGTCCTAGCTAACAGGCGGAGTATTCATTTTTTGTGCGTAATAAGGAGGCACTTCCTTGCGTGCGAAGATATAGCTGGTGGGTCCAAGCTGTCAGTGGTGATAACGTTTTTTTTTTGCGAAATACATTGGCCCTTTCGGTGGGTCCCTGATGTCAGGTGGAGGAATCATTATTTTGCGGGTAATAAGGAGGCATTTCCTTGCGTGCGACCGTGGACCCAGCTGTCGGCCTCTCCACGTACAGTCCACTTCAGAAGCATGTCGGTCGTTGACCATGTTGACCAGGCCGCGCCGAGAGCACTAGGGCGGTGGACGACGGCGAGGCCTAGGAAGGGAACGACATGGAGGCAGGGAAGACTCGGTAGTTGTTTCCCACGCGGAGGGGAGTACGACTGTACGAGGGTTTACTGGTTCGTCTGCCGTCGCCGGAGAATAACAATAGGTGTGGGTGAGTAGAGGGATGGCTAGGCCAGTGATGGGAGTACGGTGGGGCGGTGAGACCTGCACGGCTGCAGAGCCGGCCGCGGGAAGGAGGGAGGTAGTCCTGCCGGCGCTTGTTTGAGCGGCTGGAGCAGGAAGGGCAGAGATTGAAGAAGCACGACGGCCGTTGGATGGCCATCCAACAGTCACTGCTTGTGCGTCATCCTTTTTTTAGGAAAGCCTCAAATCTGTGGAAAACAACATACAGCCCATCTGCCATTATTTCTAATAATTTACAGCCCATTTGCTAATTCTTAGTGTTTTTTTGGAGCCCATATTCTTTTTGTTAGCATTACAGCCCATACTGTGGCCACGGTTAAAAAATTATACGAAATTTTGCATATTTTGGTGCAGTCCGAACTATTTTTAATCCCGAAATTTTCTCTCACATTCAAACTGATTTTAAAAATAAATGTATATCAATATAAAATCTAACAAATTCTCTGCGATAAAAATTAATGTAATTTAAAATCTCGAAATTAAAAAAAAGATATTTGAAACTAATTGCCGGTTTGATGTGTTTTAAAAATGTACATCCCATTTCTCATTGCTGATGGGCCATTTTCTCGGCCAGCCGAATGAAAGCTCTCCTCGTCTTGAAAGATTTGCAGCCCAACAGGCCTGACAAAGCGACTTACTTGGCAAATCACAAAAAAACTGGGCTGTGGCCGTGGACCCAGCTGTCAGCCTCTCCACACACAGTACCCTTCCGATCGAAGTCGTTCCTTGACCACATTGACCACACCTGTCACATCCCTAGCTTCAGGCATTGCTCTAGGTTAGCTTCATGTGTGCATCATGTTTAAATTCTGAAATTTGAACTGAGGAAATATTGGAAGCCTCAAAACCCTAAATAAAAGAGGGGCAAAAACCCTAGAAATCTTATTCATTGCTCCAAAAGGCTCTTCTTAAATGTTTGATAATTTTTGGTAAGGGTTCTGGTCCCAACCAAAATATTGAACATTTTTAAAGAATTATTTTTGGGACTTTGGATTTAATTCATTAGCTATTTGAATTTGAATTATATTCATATAATTAGAATATAATTTAAATACCCCTGAAATAGTTTATAAGCTTTTGGAAAAGTCCATCTAGCAGTATAAAATATTCAGAGGAGTTTTGGCATTGTTTGAATTATTTTTAAATTCAAAACAGTGGCAAAACAGATTAAAAAAAGGAAAACAGAACAGAAAAATTAAAAGGGACAGTACTTACCTGGCCTCACTCGTGCAGCCCACCAGAGCCGGCCCAGCTCCTGTGCTGGTCCAGCACTGTGCGGCCCAGCCCACCCCGGTCGCCACCGTCTTCAACCTCCTGCCAGTAGGCAGGAGGGCGTGTGCCCGACGCGCGCGCGCACGCTCCGGCCACCTCCTGCTTACCCGCTCGCCGCTGGAGGCACCCGAGGGCGCCACGCACTCCCCCTCGCCCCCTGCACCTCCCCTCTCTTCCCCTGGACCCCGTTCCCTCCTCTGCTTCCCTCCCGCGCACACCACCGAGCGGAGCTCGCCGTCATCGTCGCCGTACCCATGGCCACCGGCCACCCCTAGCCTCGCCGATGCACCCAGGAGCTCCGCCTCGACCCCCTCTTCCTCCCCACCGTTCCACAGCCCTCCGGAAGCCCTGCATCGCCGCCATCGCCGTCGTCTTCTACCTCGGACCCGCCGGCCATCTTCGTCAAATTCGTCGGCTCCGGTGCGTCTCCGAGCCCACTGAGCCCCCCTGCTGCATCCCTGTGAGCTTGCCGTCGTTTCCCCTCACCTCTCTCTCTCTCTCGCGCACCCTGTAGCCGCCGCCCCACAAGCACCCGAAGCCGCCGTCCGCCATGGCCGGTGAGCCTCGTGCTCCCGGGGTCCTCCACCTGCGCTCGTTGCCTTCGAGTGCTCCTGACGACCCCAGTAATCCGTAGAGACCCTCAGCTGACCTCGCCGTGCCGTGTAACGCCGAACCCGAGCAAACCCGAGCTCCGGCCGCCGCCTCGCTCGCCGTCGGCACCGATTCCGGCCGCCCCGAGCGCAACTGACTCCACCAGGAGCTTCGGCTCGTCCCCAGCTCCTCCTAGATGCCCTCCGCGGCCCATTTGGTCGCCGGAGTGGCCAAAACCACTCTCGCCGCCGCGCTAATGGTCGCCGCCGGCCAGAACTCCGGCAGGCTGACGTGGCTTAGTTAATTAGTCACTAACCCCCCCACCTACTGACGCTGACAAGTGGGCCCCAGGGCTTAGTCAAAGCTAACCAGCCCGGGTCAACGCGGGATTAGTCCCTGTGTCACTGACGTGTGGACCCCACACGTCAGGTTTGACCCGGGGCAGCCCTATTGACTTGCTGATGCAAGCATGACGCATTGCTGATGTCATAAAGTATTTTCTGGATTTAATTATATTCAGGAAATTCCAGAAAATGCCCTAAACTTCAATAATTCATAGAAAATTAACCGTAACTCCAAATTAAATAATTTATATATGAAAAATTATCAGAAAAATTCAAGGAATCCATCTGTACCATTTTCATGCATGTTAGAACAACTTATCACTACTGTTTAGGACAAATGAAGTGAATGACATTTAAATAACCCCATATGGAGTTTGAATTTGAATCTTGGATTCAAACCAACTTCATTTAATCTGGTTTTAGGTGCATTAGCCCAAAACACATTCATATTGCCATGTCATAGCATGCATCATATTGTGCATTGCATTGATCGTGTCTTTTCTGTATTTGCCGGTAATTGTCCCCTCTCGATAGACGTGACACCGATGATGCGATCGTTGACACTGACGAAGACTCAATGTTATCTTCAGAAGTGCCAGGCAAGCAAAACCCCCTTGTTCATTCTGATACAATCCTACTCTCTCGCTCCTGCTCTCTTTTACTGCATTAGGACAACATCGATTCATCTGTTACTTGCTGCGGTAGCTGAACCCCTTTATCCTCTGCATGACCTGTCATTCCACAGTAATTAGATGAAACCCACTAGCATGAGTAGGAGTTGTTTGAGCCCTGTTGTGCCTACTCATTCATGTTTGTTTGTCATGCCTGCTACTGCTTAGAGTTGAGTCAGGTCTGATTCATCGGGGATGAATCAGAGGCGTGTGAACATGTCCTACTGTGTGTGAGCTAAGTGTGTGAACACGATTTGGTAAAGGTAGCGGTGAGAGGCCATGTAGGAGTACATGGTGGGTTGTCTCATTGTAGCCGTCCTCAGGAACTGAGTTCTGTGTTTGTGATCCATGATTCAGTTACTACCATACATTGGGCCCTGAAATATGACCCCGCTCGACTTCTTATTCACCCTAGTCCTCTGTCCAGGAGTTGCAAGTAGTTTCTGGTGTTTGTAGCTTACTGGAGGCCATGGACAGCGCTGACCGTAGGGGTGGGCTGTGATGCGGTAGGTACGTGGCACGGTGTACCGGATGCCCGTTTGGTATCTCGGGAACCCTGTTCACATCGTTTGGGGCTGTGAGCGAAACTCCGGCCGGATCTCCTCATGGATGGAACCCGAATAGGCGATAAACCTGGACTAGAGACTTGAGTGTTTAGGTAGGTCGTGGTCTACACCCACGTCGGCTTTCGCTTGAAGTCTGCCGAGCACATGTCGTGTGCAGACGCTAAGTGGTGGAAACATGTATGAAGAAGTACACCCCTGCAGGGTTAACATCATCTATTCGAATAGCCGTGTCCGCGGAAAAGGACTTCTGGGTTGCTTATATCAGTTCATAGACAAGTGAAAGTGGATACTTTAAAATGCACAAGATAAGCGTGAGTGCTATGGATGGCGTTCTCGTAGGGAGACGGGAGCGGATCCATAGTGGTGTATTGATATGGTGAATATGTGGACTCGTGTGCGCCACCTCAAAGAGTTACATTGCAGTCGTAGTTTAGGATAGCCACCGAGTCAAAGCTGGCTTGCTGCAGTTAAACCCCACCACCCCTTTGTTGATAATGATGCATATGTAGATAGTTCTGATGTAAGTCTTGCTGGGTACATTTGTACTCACGTTTGCCTATTTTATGTTTTTGCAGAGAGACTTTAGTCTCACTAGTATTCCCGCGTGGTCTTCGACGTTTAGCTTGTTACCTCAGCTACGATCTTGTGCCTCGGCAGGATTTGGTAGATAGTCAGGCTTCTCAGCCTTTTTCATTTATAGATGTCTGTACTCAGACATGATAGCTTCCGCTTGTGCTTGATTTGTATGCTCTGAATGTTGGGTCATGAGACCCATGTTTGTAATATCTCGCTCCTCGGAGCCTATTGAATAAAATACTTGAGTCATAGAGTCATGTTGTGATGCCATGTTGTATTTGCACATATCGAGCATATTGTGGGTATGTTATTGAAATGCTTGGTATGTGTGGGATCTGACCATCTAGTTGTTTATCTTTAGTAGCCTCTCTTACGGGGAAATGTCTCCTAGTGTTTCCACCGAGCCATGGTAGCTTGCTACTGCTCCGGAACACTTAGGCTGGCCGGCATGTGTCCTTCTTCGTTCCTGTGTCTGTCCCTTCGGGGAAATGTCACGCGGTGAATACCGGAGTCCTGTTAGCCCGCTACAGCCCGGTTTACCGGAGTCCTGCTAGCCCAGTGCTACAGCCCGGACCCACTTGCTGATGACCAACACGTTCGAAGCTGGGTCATGGATGCCTGTCCCTGTAAGTCTGTGCCGCTTTGGGTTTACGACTAGCCATGTCAGCCCGGGCTCCTTATCATATGGATGCTAGCGACACTGTCATATACGTGTGCCAAAAGGCGCAAACGGTCCCGGGTAAAGGTAAGGCGACACCCGTGGGAATACCGTGCGTGAGGCCGCAAAGTGATATGAAGTGTTACATGCTAGATCTATGTGGCATTGAGTCGGGGTCCTGACAGCGTTGGTATCAGAGCTTGACTGCCTGTAGGATTACCAAGCCAAACTGGTTGAAGTTGAGTCTAGAAATTCTTTAGTTATATAAGGGAATTGATTGTGGGATGGAACGTAAGGCTCTTTTTACTCCTTATACCTCATGGCCTTCTGATCTGAGTCATCTTATCTTTCCTACGGGGATTAAGAACTAGGCTATCTCTTCTTTCTATTAGGATCACGTGTTACTAATCCGTAGACTTATAAGATTGTTGATCCAAGCCTCAGTTCAGTTCCTACTATCTTCTGTATGTTAACTGTTGATCTCGAAACCTTGATATTGTGCTTCTGAGTGGTTATGCCACCATTTTTGTGAATGTCTCAAATCTTTTCTGAGCATTTACAGCCGTTATGCTGTCCGAGTCATCCCAGGTTTCTAAATAGTCGGATGCATTTGCAAATCCCTTCCTCCTGTTTCCGATGTGCCTTTGGTCAGATTAATCACACAAATCAGTGAGTTGAGGTACTTTATTGCCTTGACATATATGTTGGAGCTAGTATTATGACCCTAGGTGTCTTAGGGGATCATCTAGTAATTTAGCCATGATTTGTGTTCCCAGTGTGATGATTCTGGCCATCATTCTCGAAAGCATCCCGTGATGCTACTTAGTAATAGGTATTCTATTCCTGGGTTCTTGAACCCGAGATTCACTCTACTTACTTCATGTTGATAGTAATTGCTAGCGCCTTTAGGATATTAGTAACCTTTGCGATAGTCCTTGAGATCCGTGGTATCTTCTTCTTCCAAATACCATGAACTACTTATGGCAGAAGTTCCTCGTTGAACTGAAATATCACAACAGGACTATTCTTGATGAGTTCTCCATTATATATTGTGGCCCTGCCAGTTCTACCTTTCTGCATGGGTTATCCGGAAGAAATATGTTGAACTTCGTTCGACATGCTAATCCTTGCTTCCACAACTCAGAAAATCGTATGCTCCTTTGAGTTGTTCTCTTTAGTTGCATTCTGACCCTCGTCTATCAATTGATAGTCAAGGGTATGCGTGCGTTCGTTTATCGATGTCTATTACTCTTGTGGTCCGTCAAGCCATTCTATCGCAGAATGACTAGGAGAAACAAACTCCAGTACCTCATCCATATCTAGGATTGGGTCAAAGTAGTTGTATTCCGCAGATCAAATGCCAATCCAGCTTTTGGTTTTGTTCTACCTTGGAGTATTACCCCCTTTATGTCAGAATTGTCATGAGAACTGCACCAACTCTCATGAATTTTGACGTAGTGATACTTCTCACCATCATTAGTCATTCCTCGGCCCTCGTGTTGATGCAACCGGAATACCGACAAATGAATTGTGATGTGTGAAATCAATACTCCCAGCAACCTCGTTGCTTGGTAGTTAAAGGATAATAATTTCATTCTTAGCATGTTGGTTTTTGAATCATCCTTCTAAGACTGATCGTGCTACCTAGTCCTTATTTCGGTGCACCCTTCGATTGATGAGTTAGGATCTTGTCAAGTCCTCACTCATTTGATCATATCGTCTTGCCCTCAAAAGCGAGATTGTTCTCGAGCTTAGTAACATACCGGTGGTTCATGATTTTCTGAATATCTTCTCGGAAGTATCACCAGGTCGTCACCTGACCGTTATGTTGAGCCCGTGATCAAGTTGGTTTCTTGTGAACCACCTTCTCTCCAAGAATCGGTGTTAGATATCCCTGAGCTAGTTGGTTAAGCTAGACAACAACTTGGAGAGTTGGAAGATAAAAGCTTGTCTGACTTAGTTCGTTCCAAAGGGATATTCTTGTGTAGTGTGTGTTGAAGAAAGATGATATCTTCATCGATTGGTCCTTGTGATCAGTTGTTGGACCTATTGTCTTATCAATCCTTTGATTTGAGTGTGGGCTATCGTCAAATCAAGTCAGAACCAACGATGTTCGTAATGTTGTCTTACTCGTGGTTGATCCCTCGAGCATACACCATTATATCTTTGGGGCTGACCAATGCTATCACCGTGTTCACACGATGGTGGAAGTCCAGTGATATGGAAATTCTGATGAGTTGTTGTTGAGCCCATTGACAACATTCTTATCTCCTCCATGATGTTGTTGAACATTAAGTTAGTGTTGGAAACTTTTGAAAGCATTTCTTCATGCTAGTTCATGGAGCAAATGTTCGGATGTAAGAAGTGACTTCCTCCAGTCCATGTGCATTTGATGCAAGTTGCCGCCGTGGATTCGAGAAAGTCAATGTTGTTTCCTTTGGAATCATCCCAAATCAGTCATGCATACGTGCGAAGTATTCTGTGGTTCGGAGACTTGCAACCTCCATTCTATATGGGTCCCTAGCACACCAAGCCACTGATTGATTTGTTCAAGATTAATAAGTTCTAAGTGCTAGTCCCGAAGGTACCAGACGGATTTGTACAAAACTTCGATATCCTCGCTGATGGTTCCCCCTCCTGAACTCGGTAGTGTTTTATTATAAGACTACCTTGTGGTCATGCTTGTCTTGGACAACGTGTTCACATGTTTGTAGCAGAACCAGCTCATGTTTTGGAGCTTGCTATCGTAGTTCATTTCCCGAGAATCTCGCAACGTCATCTCGTCGAATTGTGTTGCAAACTTTCATTTTTCTTCCTAGACTCGATGAGTCTGGAATATCCTGACACCAACTAGATCTGAATCTCAGGCAGATATGATGGTTTGGAACATTTCCCAAGAACTATAATATTGGTCCCTTGATAACCGGTAAGGTGGATGTCGTGGCCAGCACCACCCAGCCGAAGGACCTATTATTGTGGTATCTTGATTGAAGCAGTTGGCCACCTCCCCATAAGGATTTCGTAGGATTTACCTCCCTAATTGTTCCTTATGGATTCTTGTGCTCCCGAAGTCCGACCTTTTTACTTGATGTTCTAGATATCAAACCATTTCTATGAATGGGTTACACTAGCACATCAAGGAGGACATTAGAAGCGGAGTGCTAAATGTCTCTCGGTCGATCGTCCAGATTTTGTTTCCTTGGCCTCGCTAAGGTGTAATCTGAGAAAGTGTTATCCTCCTTCGCATCTGCATCGTCCATCGCTATTCATCATGGTAGTATGTTGTGTTGTCAGCACCCTCGACGCGGTTGTTGATAAAACCTTGATGATTGTGGAAATGCTCAAGTTCTTGAGAGCACGCACAAGCGCTACGTCTTATCATCGGCACTAGCTGGGATTGCCCCAGATTCCCTCGGTTATGCTATAACCACTCCAACAGTGAATTCACTCTCTATTGTTGGGTTCTTCCCCAGTTACCAGAATCGTTCCCAGCATTTGCATTTTGTTCCCAGCTTGCACCACCAATGTCCCTTCCATTTCCGGTGATAAGTAAATTCATCCATTGCGTTGTCTTCAACAAGGTAATCCACATCATCCAAGTACGAGTATGCCATTCTACCGACCCCCTCCAAATGATCGCTTGTGATTGCCTTAGG